>NC_051442.1:27066378-27091183 GCF_001649575.2 Kryptolebias marmoratus
TGAGAAACCAGCTGATCAGATCCATATTCCTTAAATTTTTGGAAAATATGTAAAAAGAGGCTTCGAAAAAGGAAAGACGGGGGGGGGGGCACCAGGAGACAGAGAGAAAAGAAACACGTCCGCCTTCCACCAGGAGCAGGAAAAAAAAAAACAAAAACAAAAAAATACCACCTTTTAGCCACCTCATGCTGAGGACGAAGATACTAGAGAGGCAGAGGAAGGTGGAGAGGCAGCTCTCCTTGGAGATAGGAAAGCGGAATTTGGTTCCAGAGGGGGTGAAGCCTGGGTCACAAGGAGAAAACCTGTAGGTGAAATATCTTCTTTAATTAGCTCTCTTTATGTATCAGATAATGAAATTGAAGAAAGAGAAGCTGATGATGAAGAATCTGTCAGACATTACGGGTATTAAGAATGAGTTAACCAACATATCTCATTAGAAGAAGATTTCCGGGCCTCAGTAGACAGTGCCTTGAATAGCAATGAAAAAGCAATATCTGAGAGATTTTGCTTTTGAGTACCAGGCACTATGTCTAAGATGGAGGCTGGACATCAGCGAGACAGAGCTTGTGAGGAGGATTTTAAACAACTGCAATCCCAGAATAGCAGGCTGTCTTTGTGGTACAGTCACTACCATGGATCAATTAATAAAAGTGGATCCCAGGTTGAAAAGGATTGTGCTGGGGTTAAAGTATATTGGGACAAAGTAGATCAGCACAAAGCCAAAGAGAAAGGCCCAGCAAGGGGACATCCTAAGGGAAATGCCAGAAGACCAGCCGATTCTGTATCTGTTGTTCAACAAGGCTCTGCCTCCTCCCTCCTTTATGTTCCCATAGAGGTGCGAGACAGGATGTAAAAGGCCGTGCTTGATACAACCTGCAAATATTCCCTGATGCAACATAGTCATTGGAAAAAAAATGCTCGAGACGGGGATATTTTAAAGCCAGCTGATAACCAAAGGTTTGCACTTGCCAGTGGTGGGACATATAGTGCCTTGGGCAAAACTACCATCATATATGGTTGGCATGGGATGATGTGGTCTTTAGAGACTTTTGTGGTGGAGGATGATAACCTCACTTTTCCTATCATCTTAGGTCTTGATTTCTTGACCAAAACATCAGCCATCATTAACCTAGGTGACTATACGTCTGGGGTCAAAGGGCCAAAAGATTAATACTTCTACCCTTTTTCACCTTCACCGGAGGCCAAATCACTTGTGCATGATGGCCCCTCTTCGGTTAATCTGATTCTGGCTCTGCCAAGGGAAGAGGCCAAAGCGCGAACTGCAATGTCGAATCCTGCAATAACTAGGCATCCACCTGAAGTTCAGAAACTTTTGCAGGCCTGGCCAACCATATGCTCAGATATACTGGCTAGAACATCTGTGGAGGAGCACAGAATTACTACCACAGATGAAATACCCATTTGCTGTAGAGCCTACAGGGTGTCTCCCTTTAAGTGACAGATTATAAAAGAACATATTGATGCTATGCTCAGAGATGATATTGTCTCATCGTCTTCCTGGGGGTCACCTGTTGTCCTTGTTCCAAAGCCAGACAAATCTTTCCAGTTTTGTGTGGACTACAGAGCTCTGAAAGCTAAAACGCTTCAGGATGCTTATCCCATGCCCATTATCCATGAGGTATTGGAATCAATGACTGGAGCAACCATTTTCAGTACTTTGGATTTGAAGTCTGGATATTGACAAATGTATGTGGCAGAGGACAGCAAAGCACAAACTGCTGTCATTACCCCATTTGGACATTACCCATTCAAGTGTATGCCATTTGGATTGAAAAATGCTGGGATGTTATTTCAGCGTTTGATGGAAAGGATTTTAGGAGATCTCTGGGGACAAATCTACTTTGTTTACATTGATGATGTGATCGTTTTCTCAGACTCACCAGAGCAACATCTGAAGGATCTTGAGGCATTATTTACCAAATTTCATCAAGCAAATTTGTCCCTCCATCTTAAAACATGTAACTTTTGCCAGCGAGAACTCAAATTCTTGGGACATATTGTATCAGCGGAAGGAGTTCAAGTGGATCCAGGGAAAACACAAGCCATTATGGAATACCCTACTCCAACCAACCAGAAGACTCTCCAGAGATTCCTCGGTATGGTAGGCTGGTACCACAAATTCAAGCACTTTGAGTTGCCTTGTGCTGAAAAGTGCTATATAAATAAATGTACCTACCTACCTACCTACCTACCTACCTACCTACCTTACCTACCTACCTACCACAAATTCATCTCACATTTTGCAACCATAGCTGCACCTCTTTTCCAGCTACTCAAGAAAGATGTAAGGTGGGAATGGACCGTGGACTGCCAAAATGCTTTCATGAAATTGAAGGAGGTCTTGGTGAAATCTCCTATATTGGGGCAGCCAGATTTCAAATTACCAATCAAGATCCATACCAATGCTAGTGACGGTGGTTTGGGGGCTGTCCTGGCCAACTAACCTCTGATGGAGGAAAAGTTGTCGCTTTTGCTTCAAGATCCTTGAGGGGAGCAGAGCGTAACTACTCCACCTAGGAGAAGAAATATTTGGGCAGTAGAGAAATGGAGACATTTTGTAGAAGGTTCAAAATTTATCATCTACAATGACCATACTGCCCTAATGTGGGCCTTCAATTGTTGTAAAACCACTTCTCGGTTGACGCACTGGGTGCTAAGGTTACAAGATTTCAATTTTGAAGCAGTGCTTGACGCGCTATCCCGCGTGTCAGGCACTGCTCTGTTAGACCAGCCCATGTGGCCGTGAACACTGCTAAAGCTTCAATAAGTTTACTCCTATCATTAGTCGAAGTCAAAGAAGCTCTGGAAAAGGACTTGGCCTTAATGGAGATGGTTTAGGATCTGAGATACCAGAGACCTGATAGAATTCTCTTTTGCAAAGTCAATGATCTCTGGTATAGGAAAACCCCATTGAGAGACGGTACAAAATATCAACTGGTGGTCCCTAAGGCTTTAGTTTCTCAATTTCTCCAGATCGTCCTTTGAGTGGACACTTGGGCAGGCTAAAGACTCTCCTGAAATTGTTAGAAGTAGCATGGTGGCCATCAGTCCGAAAAGATGTGTGGGCTCATGTAAAGAGCTGTGCTGTTTGTCATACCTATAAATCACATAATCAGGCTCCAGCCGGTTTTCTGCCACCCACTCCTCTGACTGAACCCTAGGAAAAACTTGGGATGGACCTGATGGGACTTTATCCACGTAGTAAAAAAGGAAACATCTTCCTTTTTGTTGTGATTAATTACTTCACAAAGTGGGTGGAAATGTTTTCTTTAAGAGACAACAAAGCCCAGAAGCTCATTACCATCCTCCAGGAGGAGATATTTACTCGCTATGGAGTACCCCAAGGCCTTGTGTCAGATCGTGGGCCTCAATTCACCAGCCAAGAGATGTCCAGGTTTGGCTGTAATTGGGGGGTAAAACACCCCTTTACCACCAGTTATCATCCCCAATCTAACTTGACTGAAAGGGCTAACAGAACTATTAAAACAATGATAGCATCATTTGTAGGACAGCATCACAATTTATGGGACCAGCACATTGGAGAATTTTGTTTTTCCATCAATGCTGCCAAACATGAAACCACTGGGAGAGCCCCTGCTGAGTTAATGTTAGGACGACAACTCCGAGGACCATTGGAAAGATGATTGCCAAATCACCTTCACCTCAGCAGCCCGTATACCAATTGATGGAGCGACACCAGGAGATGAAAGAAGAAGTCAAACGTAAGGTTGGAGGAAGTCAGGCCAGACAAGCCAAATATTACAATGCCCGGAGGAGGGGTGCACAGTTTCGGCCGGGAGATTTGGTCTGGGTCAGGACTCATCCTCTTTCCAAAGCAATAGATCATTTTTCTTCAAAGCTGGCACCCAAGCGGTCAGGACCAGCAACAGTGGGGAAACAGTTAGGCCTGGTAAACTACCAGCTGCAGTGGAATGACCAACGCAAAGGAACAGACACAGGTAATGTTGTTAACTTATACCCCTATTCGAGTTCAACCTCCCTTGCATCCGCTTGGGTGGGTGGGGGTGGGGGGTGGGTGGTTGTAACATAACCACTGTGTTTAAGTTTCTTTCAAATAAATAATAAAATATGTAAATAAGGTTAAAGTGGTTTTACAGTTCCTGTTAAGAAATTTAGTGATTTCCTTATTTTTCACTGTTTAAAACTGTTTTGGGCATACTCATACTTGCCAACATTTGGGAATGTCAATGTGGGACAACATAGCATGAAGCGGGCACCACACTACATAAATTAATTTGTCAGAATATCAAATTGAACCATAAGACAGTTTTGTGTCATGGAATTGCCAGCTCTACATTCAACCCTCCTCTTTTAACCGGGGTTGGACCAACAGGGATTTATATTAGCACTACAGAGTCAGTGAAAAAACAATATACTCAAATATTATGTTTACTATACAGCAATTAATCACCGACCTCATGTCTGTCTCGTTCATTCCTTAGTTGTGTTTTTCTCCTCTAAGTCATATAGTCAAGCAAGTATTATTAATTAGCTTTAAATAAATTACACATCTTGCTAATGCACTTTTTTAATATAAACAATATTTAAAAATAAATCCTTTGGTATTAAGTGGCTGTTTCTACATTTCTAGCAAACATTAGTCCAACCTGTCTCCTTCCTGTCTGTCCTGATTTTTTCTCTCCAGCCTCTCAGCTGTTATATTGTAAATACTGATCAGTAAACAGTTTTAACTTGTTATTTATTAGTAATTAGTAGCTTTAGCTAACCTGAACATTTCCAGACCTCGTCTTGATATTCAGACAGAACTTCCTGCTGTCTTTCAACCACTTTGAAAAGCTTTCGTTCATGCCTACATCTTTATCTTTTTGCCTCTTCAGTTTTCTGTCTCTCCATCTTTAGCTCTCTGTCATCAGATGACAACACAACTCACACAAATCAATCGCGCTCCCGCGCGTGCTCAAGGGGGCGCGCAGGAATGCCACACATAACTTTTTGCGCCAGCGGGTCTCCTCTCTGCTGTAAGATTGACAGCTGTCAGTGCTTGGGGAAGTGGGTGGGGCTTACGGTACGCTGCAGAATGAGTGCTTTCTCACATTCAGCTGCCAAAGTCACTAGATTAGTCGCTAGTCACTTTAAAAAAATGCTACAGGGATCTGAAAGCTTGCTAAATGTAGTGTTAAAGTGACAAAAAGGCCATGTGCGTGTTTTTTTTGCGTGAGAAATACAAAGTGTGGCATGTGAGCATGTGCACTTCACGAAATGTGTCTCACGGTCAATGCGTGAGACTTGAGAGCACTGGGCTGCTGAAGCACAGCTACAGGCTGCCAAGCAAGGCCAGGGCCAAATGACAGACTTTTGGCTGTCCCGCACAGGGTTATGCGGGACAAGGGACAGGGGAGGCTAAATGTGGGACTGTCTTGCCCAATGCGGGACGGTTAGCAAGTATGCAGAGTCATGCATGGTTTTCAGGTGTGGCTGACGTCGACAGATTAAGAAGTGGTCTGGTCGGCGATGCGAGAGGGAAAAGATAAACAGTAGAGACGCAGACGATCAGATCTGTGCAGCGGGAGGATTCCATTAAAATATTCAAATATCAAAAGAAAGGATAAACAAGATGTAAAAAGGCCTAGAGTTCGACACTCCCAACCATGGCGCCACATCATGGATTAGAAGCTGTTGAGAACCTTGCATCAAGGTAAACGCTGTCCGTTGTGAGAAGACGCTCCCGAGGGGAAGGAAATCAAGCTCTCGGTGAGATTCTGAACCTTTTTTCATACTGAAAGTTTTTGCTGGTACCTGTTTTTTCTTGTCTTTTTGGGGTGGATTTTGGCTTTTTGAATTTTTCATTTTTGGATTGGGAATTAAAGCCTGCCTCCTTTTTTACTATTATTATGGCTCTTTGAATAAATCTGTTGTTGGTCATTTCAAAATCTTCATTACAGTATGTTATTTCTTAATTTTACAAAGAGCAAGTGATTTCCAAATTTACCTGATACCTTAGTCAGAACCCCCTTGGAAATGTGTAAGCTCCGCTTTAAATCATCAAGCTGAATGTTACACATTTACACATTACTAGAGCTGCATCCATCCATACATTGTCTGATACTCCTATCTGTACAGGGCAGGTAATTGTTTTCACTGCCTTCTAGATTAGTCAGCAGTAAGAGCCTATTTTATTTATCATAAAGATTTGTTACAAAATCAAGTACACTGTGTTTATGATATATATTGTGCAGAGTGACAAGGAGCTGCTGCCTTTTCATACAAAAGTGCATGCAGGGTCGCAAGGTAATATGTATATTGTAAATTCATTGATGTGTCGTGGTAACCATTTTGGCCCAGGCGCGTATGAATTGTAAACTGATGGTTAGGGGCACACAATGCAAATCTCCCTATGACGGAGAGTATTTGCTAACTTCCTAAAAGTCATATTAGAAGGGGATTCTCTTTCAAGACAATAATCATCTTCCACCCAACTACCAAAGACTGAAGAATAAAAGAAAATAAAACCAAACTCAAATTAAGATCAAATCCAGACTATAACAGAAAGCTCCTTGTCCCAGTTGTTCCGCGGTGCATTTATCTGCACCATCTCCTGCTGTTTTCTCTCTTTGCAGAGACAAAGAAAACCTTTAATATTGTAATGATCTGATCTCTGCTGCAGAATTAGGTCAAAGAATGAGGACAATATTTCTATAATAATGCAAAACAAAGATAATACTCATCATCATTAGGACACTCAGGAAAAAAAGATAATACAGTTATGCTTACTAAATGATATTTTAATCCATGTATAATCTGTTTATCATTCATTCTTTCCATTTTCAATTGACTATCAATAATCAGATTATGAAAAATGGACTGGTTAATTTGTTTTTTATTATAACACCAAAAACAAAGAAACGCCTGGTTTTTCATATTTCATTTTTAGGCTAAGATCAAAAACACTAAATCGAAAAACGGGCAGGAGGACAGAATTTGATTTTAATATTTAATTGGTCTGGTTTAGGTGACCCAGAAGTTTGGTAAGGAGCGCTAGCAAACAACAAACATTAGCTTGTTACCGGCCACCATAGACATTGTTTAAATAGACACCTTAAAGACTGGCGCTGTGTACTGGAGCTGACGTGTCAGCGCAGCCGCCATTTTGGCTGGGTCCTTCACTTTCCCGCCCAGTTCATTTCTTTGAACTGAGGAAGCTGTATGTTTAACTAAAAATAATCATAACTCTGAATTATTACCTGATTTTCACAGTTTGGTTTTTTACAAACAGCAGAGATGTAGGACACTTTCACACATTAAAAATATGTGATATCATGCTAAAATACTTTGTTTTATGCTCTTTAACAAAGACAGACATATAGTGTGGCATATTAATAAATGTATATTTTAATAAAGAAACAAGTTTGACTGTTTATTTCAATTTATTTCACTCTCTCACACATATACACACACAATCCTGAGTCTTCTGTATACACATCAATAATTTCTTTATATTTTTGTGTGGTGTGTATGCACACACATGCAGTTTTACAGCAGACTCGATTAACAGTGGTTTGATTCTTGAAACAATAGGTAAGTCTCCATGGCTGATGGTGTAACTGCAGTAGTTATTTTCGGTCCATGTTTCACCACTAAATGGAGCTGTGGTGTTGTTAATGTCATAGAGAAATTTCATATAGTACGTTTCCTAAATGCTACTTTTTCTTAAGTATTTTGTTTATTGCCGATATTTTGTAATACTTATAAGAGCGAAGTATTATGGTTGATATTAAAGGAAGTAAACGGTACACTCGATAAGTTCAGTTTAAGTGGACTGATGTCACTTCCGGAAGAAAATGCAAGAAGACAAAGAGCTTGTTAAGCAGCTAACATAACGGATTTTAGTTGAACCGGTTAAGAAGAAGAAGCATTTCAAGTCTCCCGGTTTGTCCACTTGCAGGCCAGAGTGGTATGTTTGTTCTGTGTTTGTAGATTGTATATTTTATATAAGCGAAAAGCAAGTAAAGTAATGCTGTATATTATCTGTGTGTTAACAGTTCTACGGTGTACTAGTTCTATGGTGTACGTGTGATGTAAGATCCGAAGAAAAGAGTACAAGACCATAGTAAACATCTGTTGCAAGAACCCTCGTGTCTCTCGAGTTTGTGAACAAGCCGGCATAGATGGGTCTGACTGGATCGATTGAACAAACATAAATATGTAGACTCCTCATTACGTCCTGGAGTGCATCAGCTGTCGCCGCCATGTTGGACGGATCTCTCCTCTCTCTAAGAGCCAACAGGAGTAAACACCGAGCGAGCAGCTATGACCGGATTTTATATCACGTGGGATTACCTTTCACAAGTAAAACTGAACAATAATTTTGGTTACTTGACCATTTATTATAATATGTCATCGTAGCTAACGTTATTTGGCAAACAACAAAATGCTAACAGGAGAAACTAGTGCTCCTCATTAGCTCTTTCTGTTTTTTTTTCTTCACACTTTGAAGGTTTCCCAGAAACACAGATTTAAGGAGGCAATAGGAAGCTGCAGTAAGGGAGGGTTTTGTTGTTATCTGATCTCTGTAGTGAACATTTCAAACCATAGGACTTTAACAGGAGCAGCTTAGAGATGATGTAACCCCACCTGTCTTCAACTTCCCATCTCATCTCCAAAAAGGAGGTGATTTGTTTTTACTGTACATGCTAACAGAAATGTCTATAATTCATGTGTAAAACTAAAGTTAATATTACACTTTGTTAAACCTGTTTTTACCTGTTAGTTCTTTCTGCATGTTTAGGAATTAATGATGTGTTGTGTATTACAATACACTGTGGGATACTGAAACCTTTTCAAGTTGTTTTCAATTAAATTGTTTTTAAGTATTATGTGTCTTATATTTTAGTACCACAGAAACCTGAAGGAAAGCTACAGACAGCTTCCAGTTGACCTTTCTCTCCCTGAAAGTGAACCTCAGCTCTCCAGCCCCAGTTAATGCAGGGCAGCGTAAGACCTTGAAATGACCTGGAGTTTTTAAAGATTATAAACCCCTTGAATTTTAAACCCTTGGATTTCACAGTCCCAACAACTGTGACACTTCGGTGAAATGCCTAAAAGGGGAATGTGCCTTGATGAAACAAACAGCACCAGAACCATCTACATCAGCAGCACCTGCTGAAGCTTCCACAGGTAAGACACAATGTCATGCCACATTGATGCTATTGAAAATATAATTTGTTATGTCCCTTTTCTCTTCCCCCCACCCCCACCCCACCCAGGTATTAACTTGTGGCAGCTTCTGGACAATGATGCAGAGGATGCAAGAAAATGGAAAAACGCAACAGCAGATGCTATAGTGGAGGTGCAGCAATACTTATCTGGTTCTCCTCTGGACCGAGCACAGGATCCACTAAAATATTGGGCACAGCAAAAAACTCTGTATCCAAACCTATAACACCTAGCCAAACAGTTCCTTGTCACACCAGCCTCCTCTGTTCCCTGTGAAAGAGTAATCTCCAAAGCTGGAGAAATTGTCTTAAAAAAATAAACCGTTTGAGCCCTTCTACTGTGCAGAAATTACTTTTCTTGAATAAAAACACCTGAAGTAACACAAGCAACCTCTTTACTACACCAAGCACAATGTCCAAAAACCCTCAGTACACCAAGCACACTCCCAAAGAAAATATGAATGACAAATTAAAAATTTTCACTTCATTTTTTTTTTGTTATTTATTTAAAAGGGGACAGTGGCATTTCATAAAACATATGACAATTCAAGTTAAAGAAGCCAGAGTTAGCCTAATGGCTATTTTTCATCTGTAATCCCCTACAGTTCACATTATTTTAAAATTATTATTGTTTCATGGGTAAATTACTTGGAATCTGTAATGAGGTACTAAAAACATATATGTACAACACACTTATATATATACTTATAAACCATCTGTATTCTTGATCAAAAATATAAACATTTTGGTCCTCAAAACAGTGTTCCTTATCCTTGAGGTGTAGGTGAACAGCAAAATCTTGTCCTGAAGAGGTGGCTCTCCTGTGTTGAGCCATGTGTTTGTTAAGAAGCTGTTTGGTTTCTCAAATATAGCCTCCTAAGACCCAAACCCTCGCATGGCATGTATTATTAATTTCTCTTTGCTATTTGGGCTGATTGGGACCTGATATGAATCAAGGAATGCTGAGCAAAATCTGATGTCCACATATGTGGACACCAGGTCCTAGGAGGATAAAGGTCTGGACCTTTATGTGAGGACATTCCTCACTGTACTGAACTGCAGACACCATGCCGCTCAGTTTAAATTGGGTGTTTTGTCCTTAGGGTGGTCCAAGTTCTGTCTGAGAGTCCTGATAGGTTTTAAATGCAGTGGGATATTGTGTTTAGAAAAAATCCTTCTGAATTTCTCAGATACTACATCAATAGAAGGGATGACAATGTTTTTTCTTTTGTGATTCTCCTTATTCTGTTCAGTCGTAGGTTTTCAAAATTTCCTCGCTGAGTTGGCAAAAAAACAGTTAGGATATCTATGTTTGGAGAGTTTTTTTATGTTTTTTGTTCCTTTTCCTTCCCTTCTGTCTTCGTAAAGACATGTTCAGCCCAGTGCTGTAAAGTTCTGATGACAGACGATTTTCGTTCCAGTGGGTGGTGAGAGTCAAACAGAAGGTACTAATCTGTGTGTTTTGGTTTTATGTAGACCTCAATGTTGAGGCTGTCCTCTCTCTCCATGTGAACCAGACAGTCCATAAAGGCAGCTTGTTGTCATTGGCGTCCTCTCTGGCGAACTTGATGTTGTCAACAGAGTTGATGTGTCTGGTGAACGCTTCTACTTCCTTGGCTTGGATTTTGACAAAAGTATTGTCCACATATCTGAACCAATGGCTCCGTGTTGGTCCCTCAAAGGAGTTCAGGGCTCTCTTTTCCACTTCCTACAGCACAGCCATGCTTCTGTCTGTAAAAGCTGTCATTATGTTTGAAATACGTAATGGAAAGACAGAGGTCCAGCAGGGTACAGATCTGGGGTCTCATTTATAAACGATTGCATATGATTCATTCTAAAAGTGTGCATACGCTTAAAAGGCAAAAATGACGTACGCCAAAAAAAAGTCAGCTTTTCTAAACCATGTGCATGCACACCAGCAAGCAATTTCTCTTTAAAAATTACACTTGTACCTAAAAGTTTGCACACAAGGTTCTGCCTCAGGTTCTGCCCTCATCACGCCCACATTCAACCATAAATGATCAATGCAAAGCACCTCATGAATGTGAGGGTGTATTTAAATGAGCCAGCTAATCAATGTTATTTCATGGTTACCAATGGCAACCATGGAGAAAAGAGCGAAGAAACTAAATTTCACTGAGGCAGAAAAAATATTTTTGGGAGCCACAGTTGTGGTGTCACAAATTAAAGGAAGCATTGTGAGTGGCACATCGTTACCACTGATAAATTAGTGAGTGGGACAGTGAGGACCATGGCTGAGGTGAAGAAAAAGTGGTCAGATTTTAGGCAAAAAAGTGACTAACCAGGACTTCCGGTCGGAACATCATGGCGCTAACAGCGTGGTGAGGGAGCTCCCTACGGACCCCGAGTAAAGTTAGGTAAACCCCAGAGCAGATGAAGTAATTAATATACCTTTTGAGTTGGAAAGAAGAAGGGGGTCAAACGTTCACTGAGATATTCGAGTGGTCACACCTGGGCGATGAGGCGGGGGAGAGACCGACACGAACGGGAGGCTAATGCTAACGAGTGGTGGACGGTGGGGCTAATACCAGGACTTCCACAGCAATGGGCGACCTAGAACTGATTCTGCAAGAGCTGAGAGGATTTCGAAAGGAAAACAAAGAGCAGTTGGAATCGATAAAGGAGGAAATAACCAAGGTGAATAATAGAGTGAGTGAAGCGGAGGAGCGCATCGTGTAACTAGAGGACAGAACTCAAAACACAGAGGAGGTGTTGACCGATATGCTAAAGCTAAATATACAGCTAGAAGAGAAGCTAGAGGAGCTGGAGAGTCGATCAAGGCGAGAAAACGTAATAATCTACGGAGTTCCAGAGGAGTCAGAGAAGGAATACACCACGATGGTGGTGTTCATAGAGAAACTCCTCCGTGACGGTTTAAAGCTTTCTGACAATTGGGCAGACCTCCAGATCGAGCGAGCACACTGCTCGCTGGGACCTCGACCACCAGAGGGCGTACCACCTCGCTCCATCATAGTAAAGTTCCTGAGCTTTAAGACGAAAGAAGAAATCCTCCGAAAGACATGGCAGAACAAGGGATTTAAATGAAATGGGAACCTAATTAAGCTGGACCATGACTACCCTCACATGATCCTCCAAGGAGAGAATATGCAGAGGTCCGCAAAGTGTTAAAAGAGAATACAATTTCATTTCAGACGCTCTTCCCAGCCAGGTTAAAAGTAGCACATAAAAATGGGACGAAAATCTACGAAACACTTGAGGAAACAACGGAGGACCTGGCAGCCAGAGGCTAAGAGGTGAGGATCATCAAGCCCCCGGAGACACTGGTGGAGCAGATCCAGTGGCTGACCTGGAAGAGGGCGGGAAAATGCACAAGGAGGAAGATGACCACATCTGCCCGAGATGACAGCTATAAGGAGAGGCTGAGAGCTTTCAGACGACCATCGACCACTCCTCTTGCAAACCAATAGGTGGAGGGCTGGGCCACTCCACACATCCCGACGTATTTCAGTCAAAATACTAAAATACGCCCCCCCGCGCGAGTTGACCCCAACTTGTAAATGTGAACGTGAAGGGTTGGATGGATGACGAAGCCCCACCTTTTTGTTTTTTTCTGTGAACGGTGGGGGTGGGGGGGAGATGGACGGATGGGAGGGCATTATGAACAGGGCGCCTATCATTATCGTAGTCCAGCCAGACATGACAAAGCACCGCCATTTTTTTTGTGTGTGTGTGTGAATGTACTTATAACTAATGAATAACGATGTGGCTGTTCTATATTTTATTTAACTTTTTTTATTCATTTAAGGCCTGCAAGTGTCTCAGACCCAAAACGGGAAGGCACGCTAAAAATATGTCACTAAACACTGAATTTGAAGTAGAAACAGTGAAATGGTTTGTAAATAGTTTTATATGTGACATTAGTTTGTAAATAGTTTGTGTCAGTGTAATTACTTTTTCATATCTTTTTTTCTCATCTACACACAGGAACTGCAGATTATCGAAAGCAGTATCGACAAGTCCCTTATTCCTGGGTGCGATGCTAACCACAGCTACAGACCCAAACAGCAACATTAGCTTCATTTTGTAGCCTACCTTGGAGGTCCTCCTGAAAGTTTGGCCGGATTCAAGCGTCAGTGATTTTTTATTTTTTTCCGATCAATTATTTTTATTTTAGTTGTTTTACATCCACAAAAAACATGTACAAAACAGCACAATTACAATAAGTGGAATAAGACATAGAAATAGAGAAAATTTGTATAACTCCCCCCACCCCCCACCCCATTGCGACCCCCTACCCCATTCCTAAAAATCTCAAAGTAATAACATTTATGGAAGTGGACAGTTGAGAGGATGAAATCATCATTTACAGTTACATATTAATAGGTTTACATAGAGTTATGTTGCACTCTTTCTTTAACCAAAGAATAAGCTGCATCCCAAGCTCTAATCGTTTTTTGACTGGCCGTGTGCATCCTGGCTACTGATCTCTCCATCATAACGACATCTAGGAAGGAGTTAGCCCATTGTTGCCAAGGTAATAAGTGTGGTGACTGCCATTGTAGTACCAACATCTTCTTAGCTGCAGTGAGGCCTGCCCACAGTATGCGCTTTTGTAGAGAGGAAAGTTCTAAAGTGGAGTCGTCATTAAGTAGGAACAAAGATGGTGATAAAGAAATGTCAAATTTAAGCAAATCACTCAACGTAGTGGAAATTTGCCTCCAGAAAGAAGCCACACTGGGACAATCCCAATACATGTGCATAAAAGAGACTGGAGTCTTAAGTGTACATAGGTCACAAATAGGAGATGTGATAATTTTCATAGCATGACGTTTCCTGGGTGTTAAGTACATCCTATGAATAAATTTAAAATGAATAAGCTGATGGTCAGGGTTTTTGGATGTGTTGTGGAGATTCTCCCATACTGTATCCCAGCAGATTTCTACATCACCCATAGATGAAAGGTCTCTCCCCCATACATTTTCTACAGGAAGCCTAGCATGAGGATCCAAGATAAATTTATATAACTTAGAAACTATGCCACATGCCTGACCCTGTGAGACAAGAAGTTCTTGTAAGGGGTGGGTTGGGAGAGGCACACCCCATGGCACACCGTATGCTTTCATGGCTGATCTGAGTTGTAAGTAAAAGAAGAATGTAGAACCTGGTAAATTATACGCAGTTTGTAAATCACTAAAAGAACGCAGGCCATCGTTGTTCATAAGGTCTTTGAGGACATTGACTCCCCTATCTCTCCACTTAGGGAAGGAGAATGGCTTGTTTCCAATGAGGATAGAAAAGTTATTAAAGTGTTTATGCCATTTTAGGTTGGTGTTTGTGTGATTCAGCACTAAATGACAGGTTCAAAGAAGAAAATAAATTATGGGTCCTAATTGTGATTTAGCTTCTTTAGGAGGTATATTAAAATACACTAAGTCCTGCAGCCTGTATGGTTTGGATATATTTTCTTCAATTGGTTTCCAGGAAACAGAGATCTCAGGATTCACCCATACTAGCAACGGTCGGACCAAAAATACATCTTGAAATTCGGTAGACCTAAGCCCCCAAGTGTTTTTCCTCGTTGAAGTGTTCTCAATTTCAGACACGGTTTCTTCCCATTCCAAATGAATTTAGATATGAGAGAGTGTAGCTTGTCCCAGTAACCCTTTGGCGATGCAAGAGGAATCATTGAGGAGTAAAAGTTAACGCCCGGGAGAACATCCATTTTAATTACCGACACACAGGCTTGAAGAGAATTTGGGAGTTTGGACCAGCGTTGCAGATCTTTCTCAATAAGGTTAAATATACTCTGGAAGTTGTATGAAGTTATATTAAATATATAGAGAGAGATGTCAATCCCGAGATATTTAAAATGGCTCACCACTGGGATGCCAGATGGCGAGGGAGGGGTTGGTGCGACAGAATTTAGATGCAACAATGACGACTTGCTCCAGTTAATTTTATAACCAGATAGTGAGCTGAACAGATCAAAGATGGATAGTAAATGTGTTAAAGAGGACCCTGTGTCACCAATATAAAGTAAAATATCATCCGCATACAAAGATATGCGATGCTCGGTATCATTTACTGAGATGGGCAGAACTGAGGGGTGTTGTCTAATTTTCTGGGCCAGCAGTTCGAGGCAGAGGGCAAAAAGTAATGGGGAGAGGGGGCAGCCCTGGCAAGTGCCCCTTAGTATAGGGAATAGAGAGGAACAGGTATTACCCGTATACACCATCGCAGATGGGTTAGCATACAGAACTTTTACCATTTGGATAAATTGCGGACCTAGTTTAAAATTATCCAAGGTGGCCCAGAGATATGGCCACTCCAGTCTGTCAAACGCTTTTTCGGCATCAAGAGACAAGACAGAGCATGGGGAATCAGTTATCTTTGCTGCATGAATAATGTGTAGCAAGCGCCGTAAATTGTCAGATGCCAATCTGCCTTTTATAAATCCGGTCTGATCATTATGTATCAGTTTAGGTAAATAGCTTTCAAGTCAAATTGCAAGTACTTTCGCATAGAGTTTGACATCCCCATTTAAGAGGGACAAGGGTCTGTAGTTACTGCATTGTGCTGGGTCTTTATTAGGTTTGAGAAGCAATGTAATTATTGCTGTATTGATACTTGGATTAAATGAACCTTTGTCAACTGTCTCATTAATCATCTCCAACAATGGTGGACCGAGTATATCCCAGAAGGCAAGGTATAACTCTGGTGGGACACCGTCCCAACCTGGGGATTTACCTTTCTTCATAGAGGCAAGGGCTTTTTTCAACTCTTGTGATGTAATGGGGGCACTAAGTTTACCTGAATCCTCATCGGCAAGAGTGGGGAGCTGGAGATTCCTAAAAAACTGCTTGCATTTTTCAGCATTCAAAACTACTTCAGAGGAGTAAAGGGAAGAGTAATAAGTTTTGAATGCCGAGTTAATTTTGCAGGGTTCAGTCAGGGTACCGGTAGGTGATTGAATGGCCATAATGTTGGAGTATTTCTCATTTTGCTTCAGTCTTAAGGCTAGTAAATGGCTCGGTCTAGAGCCATTAAAATAATAATTCCTTCTGGTTTTATGAATTAGAAATTCGGCCCGTTGTCTTAATAATGAGTTTACTTCTGTCCTAGTTACAGATATTTTCCTCAGTAGTTCATCATTCTGTTTACCCTGTCTTTCTAATTCAAGTTGTTTAAGCGTTTCCTCTAGTTCGCCTATTTTCTGAAGAGGATTTTTCTTAAGATGAGATGAGAAGGAGATTGTTGTGTTTCTAATTGATCCTTTAATAGCATCCCACTGAAATCTCGGATCCTCTACTGAACCAGCATTGATTTCTATAAAGGTTTTCAAAGTGCTACGAAAGGAATTGCAGAACTCTTCATTTCTAAGAAGTGATATATTGAATCGCCAACGTGAAGCTTCGGGAGGGGTGTTTCTAAGCGTAAGGTGAGCTGATACAATGCTGTGATCCGATAGTGAACAGGGTAAAATTGCTACATTATGAATTGCAGAGAATGAATTTGTAGATGCTAATAGGTAATCTAACCTGGAGAAAGACTTATGTCTGGCAGAGTAAAAGGTATACTGTTTGCAGGTGGGATTAACTACACGATATAAGTCTACCAGACTAAAAGCTAAAAGAAAATCCTGCAGCTCTTTAAATGATCGTATTTGTGTGGGAGTAGAAAGACGCCCGGATTTGTCCAGCGTTAAATTGATACATGTGTTCATGTCAGCTCCGATAATAAATGAATAGTCATGTATTTGTGTCAGAACTGAGATCAATTTAGAAAAGAAACCTGGTTCATATAAAGATGGAGCATAGATCGAAATAAAAGCGAATTTGTGACCTGCGATAATGGTTTTGATATATGAAACCCTGCCGTCCTCACTTCCATATTTCCCTAGTATATTCAACGACAAATTACGTTTTAGCACAATTAATGACCCTCTATTTTTAGAGCTCAATGAAGCAGATGCAGCTGTGTAGTAAAATTTATTTGCAAAACGCTGCGTGTCTATAGATCTTAAGTGTGACTCTTGAATGAAAGCTATATCCACTGAGTGCCTACGAAGAAAGTCTAAACAGGCTGCACGCTTGATTTGCCCATTTAGTCTATTAACGTTCCAGCTTATAACATGGAACTTCGTCATGTTACAGAAAACATATTATAGTTTAGAAGATACAGTGTAGGCAATGGGAAATAGTGCAACGCTTCAAAGATGTAACATATAGACAGTGACAACCATACCAGAGATCCATACCCACCCATAAAACCCTGTCGCCATGGCCCCAGAGCTCTCCAAAAAACGTTGGAGAGCAGAACATCCATAATATAACATTTAACATAACAAACAGCTCGTAAGGAGCATAGAATACCCAGTAACATTAGACCTGTGATCCTAGAGTAATTTCCCTCTAGCCTCACAGAGCTCCCTTCCTCAGTTAAATCAAGAGTTTACCGCTTGATGTAGTTATTAATCAAGTTATGTAGGTCTAATTTTAGTTGAAATCTAGTAATAAGCCCGACAGGACATGCCAATGTTATAATCAACAAAACAAGGCAATACACTCTGTCAGCTAAACGTGAAAAAATAAAATATATAATGCGGTTGCGGGTAAAGAGACATCAGTCTGGCGCATTTAGCATGGCAACGGTTGGGATGCCATGCCAACGAGACTTGCAGCGCAACAACGGAAAATCTGTCCATTACCTCAAATGAGACGGAACTCATTCCTTCAAGGAATTAGCGAACTTCTCAGCCATCTGTGGGGTGTCGAAGATGTGAGTGGTTCCGCCTCGCATCACTTTCAGTTTGGCTGGATAAAGCAAGAAAGTATGGAAACCCAGTTTCTGCAAGGCGCCGATCGCATTAGAGAAAGCCAGCCTGCGTCTGAAGGTGCGTGTGCTGTAATCCGGATCGAACCGGACCGGAGAGCTGTCCAGTTTAATCATAGTTTTCCGAGCAGCACCCAGGATCTTGTCTCTGTCTGTGAATCTCAGCAGCTTCAGGAGAAGGGGACGTGGAATGGGCTTATGGTTGGCATCTTCCTTTGCTGGACCCACTCGACCACCCGGTCAACAACTGAGCTCAGCGACCTGTTCTGCCACAATAGCTTGTGTTTTGGTAGAAAGTTGAGCGACTACTTCCTCCATCAGTGCGGGAATGGCTTCCTTGATAGCATCTGCTACGGCTAGCTTAACTAGCCTAGCTAATTCTTCGTTGTCCACAGAACGAATATTAAGCTGTTCTTGAGTTTGTTTAGTGGAGTGTTTCTTAAAGGATGTGGCCATCGTTTACTATTACACTGAAAACGTTGACCTAAAGAGCAAATATATGGTAAAAAACAATGTATTTAAGGGAAAAACTGCGAAGCCGTGATGTTAAACTACTGCATCCCTCGCCGCGGTCACGTGACTCCAAGCGTCAGCGATTTTGACATCAAAAACTTTGGCACCCAAAACTGATTGGGAAAACTGAGCGACCAACTGCTAACCGGAGCGGCAGTGAAAGGCGAGTTTGCTGACAACGTGTTTGCTAATGAGCTGAGCGACCAATGGCTAATTGGAATGGTGGCTAACGGCGGGTTTGCTGGACGATTTGCAAAATGCCTCCAAAAGCACCAAAAGCTGATTTGAAATCAGATAATGACTATGTGTTCCTCAGTTATGTTACCGAGTTGCTGCAGCAACAAAAGGATATGTTCATGACTTTTTATTTCAACAACAACAAGACAACTTTAAAGGATTTCTTAAATTCGTTGTGGATTCCACAAACTCCAGGCTTGACACTCTAACCAAAGAAGTACAAGAAATCAAAATTAGTCTTCAATTTACACAAAAAGAAGTAGATGATTTGAAAGCAGATAACAATAAACATTCTGACTGTTGTAATAATATGCAGTCAGATATATTAAAAATCTGTGACAGCATGTTAACCATGACAGACAAGATGGACTACTTGGAGGGTCAGTCAAGACGCAACAACATAATGGTTGATGGAGTTGCTGAAACACCAGGAGAAACCTGGGTACAAACTGAAGTGAAACTAAAAAACATTTTCAAGGACAAACTCAAACTCAATCCAGACATAGAGGTAGAACGAGCTCATCAAACTGGAAAATCTAGTGGAGACAGACCTAGGCCCATTGTTGTCAAGCTTCTGAGGTTCAAGGACAAAGAGACCATACTACATCGCAGCAAGCTTCTCAAAGGGACCAATATCTACATTAATGAGGACTTAACAGAAAGTGTCAAGAGAAAGAGAAGAGACCTGATGCCTATATTGACAGCTGCAAGAGAAAGAGGAGACATCGCCTACCTGTGACATGACAAACTTGTTGTCAAACAACACACCAGTACACCGAAATAACCATGAAGTTGCTGCTCGTGATGGGGTATGTCGACTAAAACCAACAATGACACTCAGTACAACCAAACCAGATGCTAATGTTGATAATTCACTAAAAGCTTTAGAGGACCTTAATCACCTGGATCTAAACACTGTACATTATACTACTGATGAGAAGTATGACATTGACCCAGACAATAATTTTTTCCTGAATATCAACAACGATAGTAAATATTACAGTTGATCAGTTTAACAATACTGTTGCAACTGACAACAGAATATCAATTTTAAAGGAAAACTTTACTTACGTAAAAGATAGGATCATGTTTGTTGGTGGTGATTTTAATATCAACTTATCCAAGCAAGCATAAAGATATAGAAGAGTTCATTAACACCATGTTCAGTGTTGGCTTATTTCCTAATATCACCCGACCTACTAGAATCACTCTCCATTTTATCTCATTGTTTGACAACATCTTTTCAAATGATTTGGAAAATAAATTATTAGTGGATTAAATGACATCAGTGACCATCTCCCTGTATTCACAGTGTATAATTGTTATAGAAGGAAAAATAAACAAGAAAATAAACCATCTTGTGTCAGAGTTATGATAATTGTAGGCACTTAGAAAGGATATTTTAAAGCAAGACTGGCAATTAATATACAAAGAAAATTATGTTGATAAGGCTTATGAGTTTTTGAGATTATTTATGATTCTTTATGATAAAAACCGTCCTATGAAACTTTACTGTAAGAAACAAGGGCACAAAAATAATTCATGGATGTCAAGGGGACTGCAAAATGCTTGTAAAAAGAAAAATACATTGTATAAAAAGTTTATACAACATAGGACTATTGAAACTGAAGATAGATATAAAAAGTATAAAAATAAGCTAACTTCTATTATGAGTACATGCAAGAAAGACTATATAAATAAATTATTAGAGAACAATGAACATGACATAAAGGCAATGTGGAAAACATTAAACACTGTAATTCATAGAAACCATAAAAAAATTAACTGAAAATGAGATGGTAATAAACAATATACCTGAAATAGTAAGAAATTCAATCAAATCTTTGTATCTGTTGGTCCAAAACTTGCAGAAGACATACAAAAACCTGTGACAAAAAAATAATATTGTAATACGAAGAAATGTTAATACTATGTTCATAAAACCAGTTAATGAAAGTGAAGTTATAAATATTGGTAAGGCTGAAAAAAGTAAAACATCCTCTGATTATAATAACATTGATATGCTGGTGGTAAAAAAGTAATTGAGGGGATTTCTAAACCTCTGACTTACATTTTTAATTCATCGTTATTAACCTGTCAGTTTCCTAATAGTATGAAAATTGCTAGTTATTCCACTGTACAAGTCTGGAGACGAACACCATTTCACAAATTATTGTCCTGTTTCTCTTCTCCCACAATTTCCCAAAATTGGGGAAAAGCTAATCAGCAGCAGACTAGATAATTTTATTGACAAACGTCAATAACTTGTGGATAGTCAGTATGGCTTCCGAAATAAACAATCAGTATCACATGCACTAATTGAACTTATTGAGAAGATAACTAACTCCATCGGTAAAAAGAGATTTTCTATAGGTGTTTTCATTGATCTCAAAAAAACTTTTGATACTATAAATCACAACAATTTAATCAGTAAACTAGAACAATATGGGATCAGAGGGACTGCACTAAATTGGGTGAAATGGTTTTTAAAAAACAGAAAACAATTTGTGAATATGGGAGAATTTCAGTCTGGATGTCTGGACAATGTGTGTGGTGTTCCTCAAGGGTCTGTGTTGGGTCCAAAATTATTCATTTTATACATTAATGACATTTGTAATGTATCATCAATCCTAAAACCTATTCTATTTGCTGATCAAACATTTTATCTTCTGGTGAAAATCTACAACAACTGTTGGATACTATTACCACAGAATCCACTAAAATTAAATGCTGGTTTGATAAAAATAAGGTATCACTCAACTTGAACAAAACAAAATTCATGTTATTCACTAACAGTAAACAAGAGTGCCCCGACTGCATAACATAAGAGGGTACTAATATTAAAAAAGTGCATTAAATTAAATTTGTAGGGGTAATTATAGATGACAGAATTTGCGGAAACCACACATTAAATACGTCTGTAATAAAGTATCAAAAAGTATTTCTATTATGGCCAAAGAAAGATATTATCCGAATAGTAAGTCACTCCACTTATTATATTGTTCAATGATCCAACCATACCTAAATTCTTGTGCAGAAATCTAAATCAACTTTAGAACCACTAACAATATTACAAAAAGAGCTGTTAGTCATACACAATGCTAGTTTTCCATCCATCCATCCATTTTCTTTACCCGCTTCTCCATTTTTAGGTTTGCAGGGAGCTGGTGCCTAGCCCCAGCAGTCATGCTAGTTTTTACATATTTTATGTATGTAATAAAATATTTAAAATATATATTTGCCAGTTACTCCAATAAACTGTCACTGAGATGTGTTCTGTATATATCTACCTACAGTTTACAACATTTTCTCTCATCATTGGTGTAAATATCCAGCCAATATAACAGCTTAATTTCAGTATAAATGCATAAACGTTTTTGAATTTATTAAATCAAAATCAGAACATTAACAGTACATTTATATCCATAAACGTCATAATTTCTGGGGGGAAAAAATAGCATTATCTAGCAGATAACGAACCCCAAAGGGCGGGAGGTGGGATGGGGGGGCATGCTAGCTCATCCGATGTATTATGCTGACCCGTCGTTTATTATTTTTAAACTAAGTAACAGTTTGGGTGAAAAATTTCCGCTATTTCGCGCGTGTGTAGCGATTGGTTGTCTACACTGCATCCAGCGATCTCATTGGTCGTCTACAGTCAGGGGGTTAACCTTTGTACGAATTACCTGCTCTGATTGGACAGTCTACGGTCAAGTTTTCGGTAAATTTGATTAGCTACGGACAGGTATAAGCTTAGCCCATTGGTCGTCTACGGTCGGGGGGTTGACCTTTGTACGAATGCCCCGCTCTGATTGGCGTGTCTACAGTCGAGGAGCCGAAGGCTCTGATTGGCTGTCTACAGTGAAAAGTCTACAGTCGATTGCACCACCGTAGACAGTTCGTATGAAGCCGCGGGAGCGGTTCGCAGCTGAGTGCAAAGCGGCTGAGATGAGGATCAGTGCCTCCAAATCCGAGGCCATGGTCTTGAGCCGGAAAAGGGTTGAGTGCCTTCTCCGGGTCGGGGAAGATGTCCTGCCCCAAGTGGAGGAGTTTAAGTATCTCGGTTCACGAATGAGGGAAAAATGGAGCGGGAGATCGACAGTCGGATTGGTGCAGCATCTACAGTGAAGCGGGCACTGTGCCGATCTGTCGTGGTGAAGAGAGAGCTGAGTCAAAAAGCGAAGCTCTCGATTTACCGGTCGATTTACGTTCCTATCCTCATCTATGGTCACGAACTTTGGGTAGTGACCGAATAAACAAGATCGCAAATACAAGCGGCTGAAATGAGTTTTCTCCGCAGGGTGTCTGGGCTCTCCCTTAGAGATAGGGTGAGAAGCTCGGTTACCCGGGAGGGACTCAGAGTAGAGCCGCTGCTTTTTCACGTCTAGAGGAGCCAGTTGAGGTGGCTCGGGCATCTGGTGAGGATGCCTCCTGGACGCCTCCCTGGTGAGGTGTTCCGGGCACGACCAGCCGGGAGGAGGCCCAGAGGAAGACCCAGGACACGCTGGAGGGACTATGTTTCTCGGCTAGCCTGGGAACGCCTTGGGACTCCCCCGGAGGAGCTGGCCCAAGTGGCTGGGGAGAGGGAAGTCTGGGTCTTCCTGCTTAGGCTGCTACCCCCGCGACCCGACCCCGGATAAGCGGAAGAAGATGGATGGATGGATGTACAAAGCTATATTGCTCACATTGTACAGGGAATAATTTATTAAGATTTTGTTTTTCTGATGCTGTATGACTGGTTGCGAATTACAATTGTCATTATACTTCTATTACTATAATTATTACACTATTATGATGTAACCGTAGATTTTCTTGTTTTGTCACGAGTTACTCTGTTATCATTTGTCTATGAAACAACTTATTGGTTGGCTCTTTAAAACAGTACACTGAACAGGCATATGAGTACCATAAGATTATTTTTAAGTATACATTTTCATAATTAGTGCATCAGTAAATAATATATTCCATTACATAGAGGCAAGGGGTAGGATTAAATAAGTGTTCTCTTCTTCCTACTCCTTTTCAAACAGAAAATCATGTTTAGGTAATTATGTGTTTCCTCTTGTTATATATGCAAATGTTTCCCTGTATTACTGACTACTTTATTCTTGCTTTTAAAACCCATTTGAAATAAAATTTTAATAATAATATTTTCTCAGTAAATACACATTTTGACAAATTGAACTTGTTTTAGGACATTTTTTATGATGTACTATAGTAAAATAAGCAATTTATTGTGTTTATGCATTCTCTACTGTATAACAATCATACTGACAATGACTTTTTTTACAGAACTGGATTTGTCTTGGCATCACATTTCATTCGAGCCCTCACTGACTCCTGTATGTTGAAGCATACAGGAGTTATAGCTTTCGGAAGTTGGCTTATCCATTTGGCACAGTTTGGATACAGCCTGGACTTTCCCTCACAAAAACATGTCCAGAATAGTGATTCTTAAGTGCTAATGTTCTAAAGTTTAAACTTGAAACAGAAAAGACTTAATTCTACAGCTTCATTTGTTTTTTCCGGCCTCAATACCCTACCTCTATGTACAGTAACTTGATAAAAAATAGAAAAATCTAGGAAAGAGAAAAATGCTTGATTTCGGTGTGTTTCAACTTCAGTAACTATGGTTAAAGTTGCAACCATTTTGACTGTTGAGGTGAAAAAAATTCAAAGTGTTAACTTGACATGGAGGTTCTGATAATATTTTGTACAATGCACACAGGGGGCAGCTGTGGCTTAGTGGTTAGAGAATTCATCCTCCAATGAGAGAGTCTGAGGTTGATTCCTGGCAGGAGTCTGTCCCAGGGCAACACACTGAAACCCCCATTGGTGTATGAATTGTGAAGTGAAAACTATAATATAGACACTCATTACCAGTTAGAATAATGTATTAATGTTCTGTAATTGTATTGTATTAACCTAAGGATGAGTGTAACTCTGCACTAGCTGGCGAGGTCATGGGAGTTTATGGGACTGCGAGTACTAAGCACGGAAGATAACGCGGTCTGGGGGAGTCAGCT
>NC_051442.1:27106518-27151670 GCF_001649575.2 Kryptolebias marmoratus
TTAGTGATTTAGCTCAGACATCTTCTGGTGTTCCTGCTGTGAGCTGGTAAGAGTGTCTCCCTTAGTACTAAAGCTAATAAATCTTTTAAACTGAAGATACTGCTTATGACCATTTTTGACTCCTGGTTTCTCTGTGCATTTTCCGGTCCGTCGTGAGGAGAGTTTTGAGTTTCATTTAGGTAATATTTTGTCTCCTCAACAGAATCCAGTGTAATATACAGATTAGTTTATATAGAATTATTTATTCAGATTATCTTCAGAGAGTTGTAGTACAGTGCTGTGTTGATGGGGAAATGATTGCAGATTGTGTTGTGCACTTTGAGCAGCCTGGTTGGCTAAAAAGGCATTAAGTTAAAATCTGTTTACTTTTTTAAAGTGTAACTGCAGCTTGTTGAGGTGAAAAGTGTGAGTGTATTCAAGTTTTCAAGCACATTTCTCATGTTTGCTGAACGTTATGAGAGTTAATTAAAAAAAAAAAAAATTGGTCAAATGGAATGATTTTACCTAAAATTAGAATCCATAAATATATATTTTTTGTTAATCAAATGATGAAATGAAAATATATTAAATATATACCCAATTTAGTACTAAAGAGATGATTCTTAGGAAAGCCTGGGAACAAAAAGTGGAGATGGAAGGCAAGCGCCTCTATTTTGATAACGATTACGCTTCAGATGTAGTAGAAAAACGCAAAGCATATGGCCCGTTAAAGGCAGCCTTGAAGCAGAAAGGTGTCAGATTCCAGATACTGTATACTAAGATAAGAATCTTCTGGAACTCTGGAGTGTCAACCTACAAGAACGCGGACGATGCAGAGTCGGATATGATTAAGAAAGGTTTCGGCTTGCCTTGGGTAATAAAAGAGAACAAGCTAAAAGTGGCTAAGGAAAGATTGGATGCACTGTTACTATGGAAACAGATTAACAACTCCGGTGCAGGACAACGTGCGAGGGAGAAGCTTACAGAGTTTAGACGTGAGGATAAATGACTCTGAGCAGAGGAGGTTTGCTTAAAATAATGCTATATTATATAAAGAAAGAGAAGAGAAATGTGTGTATGTGGGTTTTAAGATTTATTTGCCTGATTTAACCCTGTTTTGGTGACCAATCTCTCTTTAGTTACTAAAATTATTGAAAATTGGTCTTTTGATAGAGATATTCATTCAAAATACCGAATGTAGTAAATGTTGTAGCGTCTGCCAAATGTTGGACTTATCTAGTATAAGTGGACTTTATTCTACACAGTAAAAAATATTGATAATATTGATTAATATTTTAGTGTTATTCTAATTTAATATAAATACAGTATTTATAACTATATGGAGTGTAAAACGGCTCTGACATTGGAGTTAAAAGTCAGAGTAAAATTCTAGATTCATGCAGAGAAACCTTTAACTCAGTGAAGTTTTGATAATGCGCCAGTAAAGAATTCTGCCAACCACCAAGAGGAGGAGGAGAAGAAGAAGAAGAAATTAGAATACTACAATGACATAGCGCCAGTTTTCTGAAGTTTGTGAAACAGAGTTGTGCTACAGATAAGGCAAGTAACGTTTAACAATCTGGTGTTGGTAACTTATTATAATAATAAATGTGACAAAGCACAATATTATTTGCGGAACTTTAGTTCTTATCCATTAAATATGTTTGCAACTACTTTTATGTGTAAGGGCTTGCTTGCTTTGCTAGTGGTGAAAAACCTCAATATCTGCTCATTTTTGTACCCGTCTCATCCTGTTGTTCACTTCAGGGTAGCGGGAGAAAGTGATATTTTGTAAGGGCGAGGCTTTGCCAGACAAGTTGTCCACCTCAAAATATTTGCTTGTTTTTTTTCTAAAGGCTGTTAAGGTAAGAATACGTAATTGTTGTCAATTGTAATAGTAGGAATGGCTATGCCTTATGCCATAGGTGCCAATTCCGTGGGTGCTTCGGGGTCGTAGCACCCACAGCAACGAGTCATGCTAGCATGGTTAGCACCGTGGATGTAGTGGCTAATAGGCGCCAACAGCTTGAACAAGTTTAACAGTGGCGGCTGGCCAATAGAGAGCGCAAAGGCACTGCCCCACTACTCACATTACCTTGAATAAGACGTAAAAAAATTAAATAAAAATTGAATAATAAAATAAAAATATTTCAAAATATATATTTTTAGTTGTGTAAGTCAAATATCTCATAGTTATTAACACAAAGTTGTTTCATTCATCAACATTGTCTGATTGGTGACGTATTTCTGCCCCAGGGCGCAAAAATCTTTGCCCATAGACTCTCGTTAAAAGTTTTACATGCGCAGTAGCTCCTCTTTAATACAAGAGAATGGGTTCATTCTGGGGTGCACCTCTCCTGTGCCCAGAGCTGAATGCAGCTCGGCCCCACCCTCCCGCCGCCAGAGCGTGGGACTCCCGCCACGGGGGCTGATGTCACATCCGTCTGTCATAAAGTTTGCCTGATTGAAAAGTCCAGCCGCGGGTGTGCTGCCTTTTATTCAAAGACAGTAGTAAGTTATAAAATGTGTTTGCCCATGTCCCTCTTGAAAATGAGATCTTGATCTCAACAGGGTTTACCTGGTTAAATACAGTGTCAGAGTGATGCCCTGTTTCCCTATCTGGAGGACCCGTTTTCAAAACATGGATATGTAAGTAAAAGGGTCTTTGCAACATTTAGCATATATATTTACTTTTAAATATGTTTATGGAATAGTAAGTCTGTGTCAGAAGGTGGGGATATGGCGGCGAACCCAGAACGCAGACTCATGGTGAAAGATAAAGAAAACTAATTTATTCCATAAAATAATAAACAAAAGGCTGACGTGGCAGCAAAACTTAACAAAGACAAAATCCAAAAACCAGAAGCGAAGGCATGACAAGGATGAACAGTAAGGAGCAGGCAAAGCGGAATGATCCAGTGAGGGGTGAATGAGAATGACCAGTTTTTAAAGACAGAGGATAATGAGGAAAATGGACACAGGTGAGTGAGACTGATTACAAGCAGGTGGAGATGGGCGTGGCAGACATAATCGGAAAAGTACTGGGGAAGTGGAGAGTGACAGGGCATGAACACAGAAACTAATAAAAAAACAGAAACAAAACAAGAGTTCACAAAAACACCAAAAACCATGACAGTCTGCTTGTATTTATTGACATAGGAGCATTACTATGATCCAGAGAGCGGTTCAGGATACCTTGCATTGCGTTTAAAGACCATTCAAAGAAAAACTGCAGAGGACAGAGGTGCCTTAGGTAGTAAATCTCCCAAAAGTAAGTTTTCTCATTAGTCATTATGATATGTAAAGTAATGTAAAATCTCTGGCTGGGAGTTAATAACATGGTTTTTTAAATAATTTTTTAAGGTGGTGGACCAGGCCGTAGTCAATCCAGGTCTTTCACCATTGGCAAAGTGCTGTTGGATGAGGAAGTGGAAGCAGCTATTGCTATTTTGAAACACTCTGCAGATGATGTCACTGTTCGTGAAGGTAACCTTCCATTATCCTCATTCAATGGTCAATGATGAAAAGAAAGCAGCAAATGTCTTCTCTGTTTTTCCACAGTTTCTGGACACACCAGGACTGCTAAAACATCTTTATTCGTTACACTACTGAAATATTCAGTGGCAACAGTGATAGGAGTTTGTCCTGTAACCTGTGTGTTGCCAGTTTGAACCCGAGCTCTGTCTAAATTGTTGTGTCCTTGGGCAATACACTTCACATGCCTTGCCTGCTGATGATGATCAGAGGGCCCGGTGGCACCGGTGCATGGCAGCATCTCTTATGTCAGTCAGTGCAAAGACTACAATGTAGCTCACCACCATCGGCGTGTGAATGACTAAATGTGGTCTAAATTGCCTTGGGGTCCTCTGGACTTCACAAGCGCTGTATAAGTACAGGCCATTTACCATCTTATCACTGTGTGAAATGCTTTTTTTATACATTTCAGATAGAACAAGATTTCAGACTCCTATTTGGTGAAGTCACTGCCAACAAATTTTTGGAGAAGTGACCCACCAGTCTCAAATCTAAGGTTATAAAGGAAAGCCATGGACTCATAACCACCACTGAACTCTTGGATTTATTGCGGAATGCCGAGTTGGGTGCTGAAGTTGAGAATGGTATGTTGGTCATCTTGGTAATTGTGACAAATTAATGTGTTTGTGAGATGATGGTAACCTGAAGTTTGTTGGTGTGTAGTTGGGATGGTGACATGTTTGCTATTTTGCTTCTGCTGCATCTGCTACCACCATCTGCACAAGGGCGAAAGAGGCCAGGCAAGATGTCTGCATCTCAAACAGTGGATCACCTCATCAGATTTCTAAAGGCAGTGCTAAACAATTGTTTAAACATAAAAATACAAAATTTAGTCTCTTCACTTTTACAAATCACTACTTGATTCTGTCTGATCTTCATTCAGAAATTTGTCACTAAATACTTTTGTCATGTTTTTTTGTTTTGTTTTGTTATGTAGGTTGGAACCAGTGTACAGGAGCATCTTGATAAAATCACGGAACATACTCAGTCCCTCCTCCTTGCGCAGGGATCCATCCGAAGCAGTATTCATGCATTCTTTATTGTGATCGACAACTATGCCATTGTGTGTAAGGCAACATGTTCAGTTGGAGCCCTTGATGAGCTCTTTAAGGCCCATTATGTTTTTGGTACATCATACAGTGCTCCCTTGACCAACTTCTTCACCTTTCTCCAAACAACTGTTTACAACATTGATGTTGGAGAAACAAAGGAAACGCTCAGAGTTGCAGAGTTGAAAGCAAGAATGCACCGTTAGTGTGACCTCAAACAATGAAGTGTTGCATCTGCAAATATGACAATGGTACATCAAACAGCCTTGTAAAGCACATGAAAGTAATCCATGGTCTCTGCTCTGGCAAGACTCTCCATATTAAATGTGGTCAAGTAGGATGCTCACGTTCTTTTGGTAGCTTTTCTGGTTTTAGAAAGCATCTAAATAGGTGTCATGTTAGTGGTTCGTTTGAATCTGTGAAAGATGAGGAGTTTGCACCTCACAAAAATGTTGTGGACACAACAGATGCCATAGATGTTGAATTGGTGACTGAGTCTTTAGAGGCGGACACAGATTTATCTTCAGCAAACATTGTAAATAGTTGTGCATCAGTAATTTCTGATATAGAGGCTGCAGGTTTTGGCCAAAGTTTGGTGAATTCTGCAGTGATTTCCATAGAAGAGATTGTAAAAGACATCCAACATCATGCTAAAGAAACTGTCATAAAGAATGTATTTAGCAATGAAAGAGACACTGTAATGTGTAAGAAGGTTGAAGCATGTTTTGAAGAACAAGAGAATCCTTTCACAATTCTTAACTCGAAATACAAACGATCAAATTTTTGTCAGGCAAGTGGAAAACTGTAAAACCGATTGAATGTGTAATTGGATCAAGATTTGACACAAGACGAAATAAGAAGACTGGAACATATGATCAGGTTGTAGTTCAAGACAAGTTCATGTATGGTCCAATTTTATCTGTCATGTACGGTGGAGATGGAGGCGAACCCAGATAGCAGACTCATAACTCGGAACTAAACAAAAAACTAATTTATTAAACGAAAACAAAAAGCTGACGGGGCAGCGGAACAAGAACGTAAACTAAAACCAGAGACACGGTGAACACAGGACAAGTACAAATGAACAATGAACAATGATCCGACGGGGTGGTGGAGGAAATGACCGGGTTTTGAACACAGAGGAAAACGAGGTAAGTGGAAACAGGTGGCATGATTGCAAAGTTTGGACAGGTGTAGATGGGCATGGCAGGGAAACCAGGAGGGAGACTGAGGAGGAGTAGGAAAAGCATGAACACGAGACAAGACAGAATCCAACCAGAAAACACACAACCAAATAACAAAATAAACATGAAACAAGCCCAAAACAAAGAAAACCCTAATCCCTAAAAACCGACCTGGCAAAAGGCATGGGGAAAAGCTCAGATGCTCAGGGGAGAAAAAAGGGTAACAAAGAGTCGGAGTTTCGGGGGAACGGCCCGGGCGCTGTCCTCAGAGGAGCGAGAGTTCTGGGGGATGGCCTGGGCGTCGTCCTCGGTGGATCAAAAGTTCAGGCCGGGACGCCGCCCTCGGCAGAGCAAGAGTCCTGGAGGCCGGACTGGACCAAGGCCAAGCCGGCAAGCACAAAGCAGGCTTTGGCGAGGCTGGCGTGAGCGAAGCGGGCTTTGGCGAAGCTGGCGTGAGCGCAGCAGGCGAGGACCAGGCTGGCATGAGCGCAGCAGGCAAGGACCAGGTTGGCGTGAGCGCAGCGGGCTGGGCGTATCATGGAAACCTCGGCGTGGCAGATTGGAGCGAGGCGTCGATCCAGACCCTCGGCGTGGTAGAGTGGAGCGAGGCGTCGATCCAGACCCTCGGCGGAACGGAGCAGAGGCGTCGTCTTCAGTGACCCCCTCGGAGTCTGGATGAGGGGCATCGACGTCCTCGGCGACCCCCTTGGAGACACAGAGAGGTAGGGTGTCGTCGTCGACCCCCATCAAGGCACGGACTGGCGGTGGGGCGCCGCCTCCGACCCCCACTGAAACGTTAGCAGACTCCGCAGTATTGGCAGGTCTTGCTGTGGGCTCTGCAGCGGCCGCAGGGAACCTGGAGGATGATGCCAAAGACGCCGAGAGCGGTACAGAAAACGGGACCGAAGACACTGCAGGCGACTCGGAAGACAGGACTGATGAGGAAGGTGTGGTGGCGTCCAACCGAACCGAAAACTTAGCCAGCGGCCGCGGCAGAACTGGAGACTTTGCCGGCGGAACTGGTGAGTCAAAGAGTGGCACTGGAGACGAGACTGAAGGTTGACAGGGTGAACGGAATGGCTTGGGTGAAGGGTGAACTGGAGGTGAAGGTGGTTGGAGATCAGTGGATGAAATAGTTAAATGTCCTTTTAACTGGGTTACATTAGTGTAGATGCTGGAGTAGTGTGCCAGACTGAGGAGACCAGGACGGGACAGTAGGATTCTTTCAATAAGTGAGAAGGCCATAAGGTTGTGCTTTGGGTCTGTGATAGTGGCTGTTGATGAAAGAAGTCTATTGATTTGATTGGAGATGTCTATGAGGCCACTTCGCTCTGCCGCTCTGTTCTTGTCAGGATCTGTGGAGATGAAGGCAGTCCCAGAGCGCAGACTCATTTTAAATAACGAATTTATTAAAGTAAAAAATAAACAGAACAAAAACAAAAAGCTGACGTAGCAGTAGAGACTAAATAATAACTAAGTGTGAACATAAAGCACGGAGCAACGAAGTACAAACAAAAACAGGAAGGGGCACGGAGCGGGTAAACCAGGAAGCAACAAAAACAATGAACAGTGAGTGGAGGAGATGACCGGGTTTTTAAACACAGGAGAAGATTAGATAAGTGGACACAGGCATACATGCCAACCATCCCGCATTGGGCGGGACAGTCCCGCATTTAGCCCCCCGTCCCTTGTCCCGCATCACCCTGTGCGGGACAGCCAAAAGTCCCGCATTTGGCCCTCACACGCCACACTTTGTATTTGTTACGCAAAAAAAAAACACGCACACGGCCTTTTTGTCACTTTAACGCTATATTTAGCGAGTTTTCAGATCCCTCTAGCATTTTTTTAAAGCCACTAGCGACAAATCTAGTGACTTTGGTGGCTAAATGTGAGAAAGCACTCATGCTGCAGCATACCGTAAGCCCCGCCCACTTCCCCAAGCACTGACAGCTGTCAATCTGACAGCAGAGAGGAGACCTGCTCCACTCTGTGTCCACAGTGACGCAAATCCAGTAGCATTTTCTGTATTTCCTAGCTGTCTGCACATGTGTAAATGATATGATCGATAACAGAGACACGTCACTGATCAGGGGCCCCTCCGCTNGGGGGGGGGGGGCGCAGGAGCGTGATTGTTTCCGTTTGAGTCGTGTTGTCATCTGATGACAGAGAGCTAAAGATGGAGAGGCAGAAAACTGAAGAGGCAGAAAGATTATTGATCAGAATTCAGGAAAATCATGTTGAATCTATGATGTTTGTGTGTATTTCTGGGAGTGGGTTTTTTGAAAGATGTTTTAAAGACATGATCAGCTGATGAATAGATAAGCTTTGTCACGATATGTTGTCCCACATTGACATTCCCAAATGTTGGCAAGTATGCACAGGTGAGTGATACAAATTGCTGTCAGGTGGAGATGGGTGTGGCAGAGCGACAAGTGAGTAACTGAGGAGGAATGAGTGGTGACAGAAAAACACAAAGGGACGAGTAACAAAATCTAAACTGAGACAAGAATAACTGAACACAATCAGCAAACAAAAACAATAAACAAAAACTCAAAACCCCACAGTTCTTTCCCCAATGTTATCCCAATGTCTGTGTGTATATTTAAAGCATCTGATTGTGGATCATCACACGCTGTTTAAAAAGTTGTATCCACAGAAAAAACTTTTACCAAAGCACCATTTTCTCATTCATTATTCACTGTGCATTCAGAAAATTGGTCCTGTACTTCATAGCTGGAGCATGCGTGATAAAGGTAAACACAATTTTTTTAAGAAACAGTTAAAGTCATTTAAAAACATTACCAAAACACGTGCTAAAAAACATCAAAATCATATGGCACATGTTTGGCAAGCTTCATCAACTTTTAATCGATTGGACATTGGACCAGGGAGAATGGTATCTTTAAACATGGTAAAAGGAGGTTCTGACATTTCTGAGGCAGTGCAAGTGTCCGGTGAGGTTCAAGTTATAAAAGTGAACTGGGCAAAACACAATGGGTTTATTTACCATCCTCGTATGGTTATTTGTGGCAAAGTTGAATCTGAGATGCCTGTCTTTTATCAGATCAAGTCTGTGTTCATAGTTAAAGAGAAACTGTTGCTGCTTACATTGCCTTTATGTACAGTAACTTTTCATGAACATTTTCATGCTTATGAAGTTACTAAAACAATGCAAGATTTTGCTGTGTTTGATGTTAAACAACTATGTTATCTGAAGCCCTTTGACATACAAATGTCATATGAAGCAAATGACACTGCTCTGTTTGTTGTCCCATATAGCTATCTTTGGTGAACATTATTTCATTGTTTTGAAGATGATTCATTCATTGTTAGTAATTATGTAATGTAATTATGGCAATGTTGAATAAATGTCACTGTAAACTTATAACTTTGTGATTATTGTGATTGGTAGATTTTATAAAAGCCATATAATGGTAAATTTTAGCATTATATGATATGTAAAAAATACTGGAGAAAGAAAAAAATAGATATAACACAATAACATACATTTTTAAGTAAATTTAATGTAAAATTAACTCTATAAAAATAACAGTATTAGTCTGAAGAGTGTAAACAAACAATAGTGTTAAGTAATTTGACTCACTTACTTGTTGATTTTGACACTAAAATGAGTAAAATTAACTCTGAAAATTTGACTCTGGCTATAGAGTACATTTTACTCAAATTGCGAATGGGACCAAAAATTTTCTGAAACTGAGTTAAATTCAACTCTGTAGGTGTTAAAGTGACACTTTGTTTTTTACAGTGTACTACTAGAGAGGGCCTCCACCTTAGTTTGGTTTTGTACCCTCTTCCTACCAGAAGGGATCCTGAGGGATATCTTCATGCATCTCTATTCTTGGAAGTTTTTTTTTTTATTATTCATTTGTGTTGCAATAACCTGTTTAGTTATTTGTTAGGAGCTCTTTTTCCAGAATCATATGGTGACCTTATTAATGTAATTAATGGTCGATAATATTAAGATTGTTTTGTTGAATGTGAATGGTATGAATGACCCTGTAAAACGTAAGAAAATTCTAAATAAAATGCGAATAGAGAAAGCACAGTTAATTTATTTACAGGAGACGCATTTATCTAAATTGGAACATGAAAAGCTCAGGAGCTTCGGTTATTCAAAGATATTTTATAGTTCTTTCAGACATGGAAGCAAAAGAGGAGTTTTAATTCAAATTCATGATTCAGTAAAATTTGTCTTAAGCCATGACCTGTCAGATAAAGAAGGGAGGTATGTGTTAGTGAAGGGGACTTTAGAAAATGTAAAGGTTTCATTGGTCAATGTTTACAATCCACCAAATAGTAATATACAATTTATTAATAGCCTTCTCAATAAAATAATTTTGGAGTTAGAGGGACTATTGGTATGGGTAGGGGATTTTAATATGGTTTTTAATACAAAACAGGATACAACAAATAGTAAAAAACAACAAAATTCAACTACAAAGAAATTTAAACTGTTACTTAATGAATTTGGACTTGTTGACATTTGGAGAGAATTACATCCTATTAAAAAGGATTATACCTATTACTCAGCACCTAATAAAAGTTATTCTAGAATTGACTACTTTTTTATGAGTAAATCTGACATATATAAGGTAAAAGAATGCAAACTAGAAGAAACAAGCGTATCAGACCATTCTTCCCTAATATTAAAATTAAATCTACCTTCCAGAAAATGTAAAACAGTATGGCAATTAAATGTTGGCTTACTGAACTATAAAACGATTAAAGATGAAATTACCCATAATATAAAAACTTACATAGAAGAGAATGACAATGGACAGGTTAATCCAGTGATACTATGGTATGCATTTAAGGCAGTATTAAGAGGTAAATTGATATCAAAAACTGTGGTTTTTAAAAAATCCAGAGTGGAAGCCTATGAAAAAGAAAGAGCACAATTAATAGAATTAGAAAAAACAACACAAATGAACCCAAAATCCCAACCTGATTTTGGAAAAAAAAGAATTAAGAAACAAAATTGATAAAATACTTACATATGAAATTGAAAAGAAATCTAAATTCATTATACAATCATATCATGAACTGGGACCTAAAGGAACAAAACTGTTAGCAGTGTTAGCTGAGGATGGTCAAATAGAAGCTTTCCTTAAGACATTAGATCTTCCCTCAATAGGAGAAATTCAAAATAAACTTCGTACCTCTTGTATAACAAGAATGGAAATACAAGAGACAATTAATAGGTTAAAAAAAATGGAAAAACATCAGGAAGTAATGGATTGCCATCTGAGTGGTATAAATCTTTCAGTGAAGACCTTTTACCATTACTAGAAAAATCATTCAACCATACACTAGAATATGCAGTGCTCCCACCATTTTGGAAAGAAGCGACCATAACAGTTATTCCAAAAAAGAGGAGAAGTGAGACATGTTCTGACTATAGACCTATATCTATTCTAAACATGGATTATAAAATTTACACATTGATACTAGCAAAACGAATTGAACAATTTATTGGGGATATTATAGATGAGAATCAAACAGGATTTATTAGAGGTCGCCAAACACAAGATAATATTCGGAGGGCTCTTCATATAACAGATCATATCCAAAATAAAAAAAAAAACTAAGGCTGTTTTAATCAGTCTCAATGTAGAGAAAGCTTTTGACAGCGTAGGCTGGAACTTTTTATTTAAAACACTAGAAAAATTTGGTTTTAATGAAAAAGCTGTACAGTGTATGAGGACCTTGTATCAGTCACCGAAGGCTAGAATCAAGATCAATGGAAATTTAACTGATAGTATAACACTAGAGCGCTCTATACGTCAGGGTTGTAGTTTATCTCCAATATTTTTTGCAATTTATATAGAACCGTTGGCTCAACATATAAGGCAACACAAAGATCTTAAGGGTATTGATATACATAAAGAGTCCCATATAATAGGTTTATTTGCTAATGATGTAGTTTGTTATTTATCAGACCCTGAAAATTCACTGCCTTGTCTGATTAATCAATTAGAGATGTTTGGCTTCTACTCAGGATATAAATTAAACTTGAAAAAGACAGGTTTTGACGTTCAATTATACACCATCTGAAACAATACGTGGAAATTATCATTTGAAATGGAATTCTAATATGATGACATACTTGGGTATAAAATTAACAAAAAAAATGGACGATTTATATAAGGCTAACTTTATTAGTGTGGACCAAAATCTATGAATGATATTAGAAGGTGGGGGATGGCACAGTGGAGTAGTGGTTAGAGCTGTTGCCTCCCAGCAAAAAGGTTGCAGAACCACTTCCCAGCCTGGGGCCCTTCACATGGGTTTCCTCCGGGTACTCCAGTTTCCTCCCACAGACCAAAAACATGCATGTTAGGTTAATTGATGACTAAAATTGTCCCTGGGTGTGAGTGAGAGTGTGAATGGTTGTTTGTCTCATTTGTCTATATCTATATGTGGCCCTGCAACGGACTTGCGACCTGTCCAGGGTGTCCACCGCCTCTCGCACAGTGACTGCTGGGGATATGCACCAGCTCCCCACGACCCAGAATGGAGAAGCGGGTATGGATGGATTATAAGGTAGGATGTGCTGACTCTAGACTTTAGTTCCACAATTGAGGCTGTAAAAATTAATGTACTACCAAGGTTTCTGTATCTTTCTCTATCTTTTCTTTCTATTCTTTTCTTAGCATTACCTATAGAAATTCTGGACAAACAGTTCAAAACATGGAATCAGATTATATCTACATTCATATGGAATGGTAAAAACCTAGAATTAAATTTGAAATATTACAATTAGTAATATTAGTAAAATATTTTACTCAAGATCCTTTAAACAATGGCCAGGGAAAGGTTTAACAGCATTATGTGTAATCCTTAAAGATGGACACTTTAAAAGTTTTCAGGAACTACAGCAAGAGTTTTATATAAGAACTCAAGATCATTTTAGATATTTACAATTAAGGGATCTTTTTAAAAAAGAGATCAAACATAAAATAGTATAAATGAAAATGGGATAGTCAAAATGTTGATTGAGGCCTATTAGGGTAAAAAGCACAGAACAGTATCTTTACTCTATAAATATCTGTTAGACAATAGAGGTACTAATACATTGGATATTGAAACAAAATGGGAAAAGGAATTGGGAATTATGTTAACAGAAAACGATTGGTTGAACATCTGGAAGACCCAATTACAACATTCTTTGTAACACCAAAAATTATTAGTAAATTCAAATCCAGAGTTCAACCATGTTGGAGAGATTGTGGAGCACTTAATGTTAACCACACATATTTTTTGGTCTTGTCCCAGAATTGCACAGTTCTGGGCAACGTACATAAAAAGATTGTAACAATATTGGGTTATTCATTACCTAAGACTGGTTTGGTTTTATATCTTGGTCTCCTGGATAATATTATATTTAGGAATGATTGTTATCTATTTAAAATTATGTTGGTGGCGGCCAAAAAGGTAATAACCAGGAAATGGTATCGATCCAAATCCTCTACCACAAAGGAATGGATACAGACTATAAACTCCCTATTTGAGACAGAGATGTTTTCACATAGATTGAAGATACATGAAGAGCGATGTCAGGATAAATGGGGAAAATGGATTAATGCCATATCAAAGTTGCAGGACTAATTTTGATATAAAGGGTCTCTTCTTGTTATATATTATCCAATTAAGAGTCTCCCCCCAATGTGCAATATTATTTGTTTTTTGTTAGTTTTTTTGTATTATTATTTTTGACTGTACTTTAAAAATATAAAAAAAAAATAAAGTTATAAAAAAAATATATCCGCAAATAAATATTGTGGTTAAATTTGAAAAATAAAACACCTAAATTCGATCAATGTCTAAATGTGAAACACTGACTTGTCGAAACAAAACTCATCAAGTCCTTATCGGGTTCTAAAGTCGGACGTCCCAGCAAATTCAGGTCAAAACTAAAAACTAAAAAGCCCATGTTTTGTCTTGTTTTGGGTTTTCTTTTTATTTTAATTGTCACTGCTTTCCTGAGGAACCAAGGACCTACCTCAGCTTCCTTCAAACTTCCTGAGAAGGTTGGTGGCTTTCTTGTTTGAACATTTGACACCAAGCTACTAGCCCCTAACCTGTTTCTCCATTCTCAGTGGTTCCTGGTCCAGTTGCTGGTTGCCCCACACCCCCATTCTCAATAAACCTTTTTCTACTTCCATTTGTGTGCTGGCTGAAATTTCGGGTCTTCTGTTGTGAGCGTTACAGCTCCGTTTGCCCTGTTTCTGCTTGTGGTATCTTCTCTGTGTCTTGGGCCACAGAGGGGTGATGGTAAAAACCTCTTCTGACCATTGTAGCTCTGGTGGGACGAAATCCTGCTTTGGATATACAAATTGGGAAGTCTTATCCTTAATTTTCAGTAATTCTTCCCTGCTGTACTGTTTGAGTGCTTCGGCTGTCTGATTAGATGACAAAAACAGACTAAAAATGTTAATAAATAAAAAAATAAATAATCGAGAGCTCATAAACACAAACCCCAAAATATGGCTCTAATACATATTTTATTTTGGTGTAAAACCAATGTCACTGTGGGTGGCATCATGTGTGGTTAAATGTAGCCATAGGTAACTTGTCAGCAGGTGTGCTGATTGCAGCAGAAACGCAGTTTTTTGACCGTTGTCGTCCTCGTCGTGCCGGTTTTTTATTATTGTGTTGCGACAGTCTGTGAGCTGTTTTTTGGGTTGATCTAACGGTCAAGTTTGTAAGTGTGCAATCTAAAAGGATCACATCTTGTTGGAGAGCGCAAGATCAATAAATGCTCTGTAATAAGAACCTCAAGTGTTCATTCATTGGATCCAGGCGGACAACGCGTCAATTAAATGCCGGTCAGCAGCCCCTTAGTGGCTTAGGTTTTTGGCTTTTTGTTAAGAACAAGTCACTATACCATGCCTGCCACAGAAGTCTACAATTAGAATTCCACTCGGGTTCAGATCAGGGAAGCTGTTCCTCCAAATCATTCTTCTCCAGATAACTTGTGTCATTGCCCACATGGGCATTAAAGTTACAGAGGAGAACAACAGAAACCCCCTGTGGTGACCCCCTACAGAACACCATCCAGAGACTCCAAGAAGGCTGGGCAATCTGAACTGCTGTTTGGTGCATAAACATAAACAAAAGTCAAAACCTTCTGTAACACTGTAACCCACAGGTAGGTTACTTCAAATACCCTTATTAGTTAGCTATTATGGTAAAGTTACTCCAACCACCAATACTATGCACTTATAAGGGATATCGGGCCTGATCAGAAGACTTTGGATTCGTGGGAGCCTAGCCGTGAACAACAACAGAAAAGTACACACACACAGTTATAAAAAAACAGTATAGTTTACTGATTGAACGCAGGGACTCAAATTTTCATATAAATAACAACAAAACTGCGTGCTTTTAAAGAAAGGAAAAAGAAATGATAAAATAAATATGAAACAAAATACCAGTCTTTTTAGTCTTTTAGTCCTCTGCAATGTGTCTGTCAAAAAAACCTGACCTAGAACAAGGCCAGAATAATGGCCTTGTTCTAGGTCTTTAAATAGCTCAAAACTACCATTTAAAGAGATTTTGTCATTTCTCACATTTTTTTTTACATGTTGTACAACCAGATTCAAGTTACCACAGTTGCATATCACCAATACATCAATAAGACTAATAAAATTAGTTTATATGTAGCAATACAAAAAGTATCATCTTAGTCTTTTGAAGTGATAATGAAATGCATCCACAACATAATGATTTAATATCAGAATATGGACTGGAAGCACACATTAGCTCCAGTACCCAGTTTGCAGTATCCCCACATCTGCCTGACGCTTTTCTCCCCAAGAAACTCCAGAGTAGGAAAGAGTCTAAATCCTCTACAATAGTTGGGTTTCAGAGGCTAAGCTATGTGTAGCAGTGAGCCCAACTATGTCAAGTTGGTACATCTCAACCTCATACACAAGCTCTGGCTCCTTACTTCCCAGTGAGGTGACATTCCATGGCGCTAGGGTTAGTTAGTGAAACCAGGATTCTGCACTACCGGTGATGCCCACCATTGTGCCGCCCAGCTTGCACTGCACCCAACCTCGACAGTGCTCTTCACAGGTGGTGGGCCCATGTTGATGGCATCTTGTCTTTTTTTTTCATGCTTGGCACAGCAGAGCCCCAGGAGCCAAAGCTCAACCACCAAGTGCTTGCAGGCGAGGCCCCTCAATCCTGGCTCCAGAGGGGTACCCCAGTTTCCCATTTCCAGGCGAAGTTCCCTAATCCATGTTGTTTATCCATCAAGGTTTCTGAGTCGCTTTTAGTCCGACCCCTCCCCAGAGGTCAGTTTTCCATGGCAGACCCTACGTGGGGCTGATGTCCCAGACAACATAGCCCCCAGGATCATGTGGGTACTCAAACCCCTCCATCATTAAGGTGGCAATTCCTCAGAAAGGTAAGATGTAAGATTTCAAGAAAAAAACCTGAGTTTACTGAACAGCTAACTGCTATCAAGGGAGCGAGAAACCTTCAGCTCCTGCACATTTTACGAAAGATAAAAATGTTGCTAAATCTTTGAACTAAAGACTTTACAAGCATGCTTAATATATGATTTATTTGCTCTATTACTTCATGAATTCTGTATAACTGTCTCTGTGTTGGATGTGATTTAATATTGAATGCCTACTTGCAGTTTCCTGGCTTTAGAAGCTCCTCCACATGTATAAAAAGGACTGGCATTTGGTCATGTAATTTAGTTAGGATGCTGCTTGATTTGTTTAGACGTGATGTATGGGGCATAATTTCTTCTAAGACTTTTGTATATAAATTTTCATCCCTGTGTATTTCTGTCACAGTTTGTCTGTTCCTGCCCCGCCTCCTAGTTCATCGCCACAGCAATCACCCTGATCATGTTCACCTGTCCTTTGCCCTATTTAAGCTCGCCATCCTCACTTGTTCAGTACCAGATTATTGAACGATTCGCCAAGTAAATATCCAGTGTTATTTTCTCTCCCCATGCCTGATCTCTCGAACTTGACCCCCTGCCTGACATCTGACCATCGACTCTTGCCTGCCCCGTGCCTGAAACTTCTGCTGATTCTGCCTCCTGGTATCTGACCTTGTTTCTGCCCACTGGACTTCGCCCCTTGATTTGTACCCTTTTGGATTTGTTTTTGGCTCTCTGACTGACATAAACCAGGTATTTTGTCCCATGGAGCGAAGCCGAAACTAGACACGGAGACAGGAAATCAGGTAAGTGATTTATTTACACGTGCAGGTATTTACAGTGATGATTGTTCAGGAGCAGTCTGGAAGGAAAGGAGCAGGGTGAGTCTCGGGCACATATCTTTTTTTTTTTTTTTTTTTATTTGTTTATCAGGAGAACATATAAACATTGATCTTACATACATTTTGCAAAAATTACACAACTTCTCCGATTTTTTTTTTTCCCCATAAACATAAATCACTAAACTGACATAACAAACACAAGACAAAATAAATGCAAATACAACAAAAAATAAATTAAATAGAAAATAAAGGAAAAAGAAAAAAGGGGGATGGGGATGGCATTAAAAAGCTAAAATGTAATAGTATTTTGCCTATTTATTTATTCTTAAAAATTTAGTCACATGATGACGTAGTGAGTCAGTCACATCAGTCTATGCAATTTTAAGGCAGAGATTTTATGTATGTTATAAAGGGTGACCACTTATGAGTAAATTTTGCTGAACTGCCTTTCAATGGTAACAAAGTTTTTTCTATCTTCAAGAATGATCTTACAGTGTTAAGCCATTGTGATGTAGACGGAGGTGTAGGAGATTTCCAGAACAATAAAATACAGCGCCTGGCTAGGAGAGAACAGAAAGCCAAGACCTCCCGCTGTTGGGGGGACAGGTTAAGTGTGGTCTCTGGAACTCCAAAGATGGCAATTAGTGGATCACTTTGGATCTGAACTCTAAAAAACCCTGAAAGTATGGTAAAAAAATATTTCCAAAATTTTTCTAAGCTTGGGCAGAAGAAAAACATATGACTTAAGTTGCAAGGTGAGGTCTGACATCTGTCACACTGGTCCAGAATCGAGGGAAAGATTTTAGATAGACGGGATTTTGAGAAGTGAACTCTATTTATCACTTTGAACTGTATAAGCTGTAATCTGGCACATGGTGTACTTTGGCGTATGCTGGGAATAACTTTATCCCACCATGAATCAGACATTTCAACACCCAATTCACATTCCCAAGCAGTTCTGGTTTTACCCAATGAGTCGGATTCAATTGCCATAAGCTTTCCATATATATTAGAAAGGGGTGAATTCAGATTGGGCTTCAAAACTAGAAGGTCCACCCATGGTGGGTCAGCAGGGAGAGTTGGAAAATTTGGGAACAGTGATGAAACACAATGTCTAATTTGGAAATAGAGAAACAGATGAGCAGTAGGTAGGCTAAATTTTGAGGACAATTCTGGAAAACTAAGAAATAAACCATCTTTGTAAAGATCTCTCGTTGTTCTAATGCCTCTCTCATGCCAAACTCTGTAGGCAGCATTAGAGGTGGCGGGAGAAAATATATGATTTTTTAATAATGGCATCTTATTAGAGGGAGACACAAATTTAAAATGGGACCTAAATTGTAACCAAATCTTAAGTGTAGAGAGCACTACAGGATTTGTAGTAACAGAAGACAGTTTAATTGGTAGTGATGAATAGATAATTGAGGCAGGTGAAAAAGACGGAGAAATTGAATGAATTTCAAGTTTACACCAGACCAGATTGGGTGAATTTAGCCAATAAATCAGTTTATGAATATGTGAAGACCAGTAATACAATGCAAAATTGGGTAAGGAAAGACCACCATTTGTGGTGAACTGTTGCAATAGGGAAAGCCTCAGTCTGGGGGCCTTTCCTCTCCACAAAAAGGAAGAAACCATCTGATCCAGGGACTTGAAAAACTGTTTAGGCAAAAACAGAGGGATACATTGACATAAAAACAGAAATCTAGGTAGAACATTCATTTTAATGACATTAATCCTGCCAATTAGTGAAAGAGGGAGAGAGTTCCACCTCTGAAGGTCTGATGCAATTTGAGAAACCAGGGGGGCAAAATTTTGAGAAAACATTGAAGGCAAAGTACGTGTAATATTAATTCCCAGATATTTAAACCCTGAGGGGCTGAGCCTAAAAGGGATATCAGATTGCTCAAGTTCTAAAGCCAAAGAATTTACTGGGTAGCATTCACTTTTAAGTAGATTAATTTTATAGCCAGAGAAAGATCCAAACTTTTCAAGAATATCCAAAATTGGAGGAAGACTACATAAAGGATCCGAAACATACAAGAGAAGGTCGTCTGCATATAGGGACAATTTAAGCTCAATACCAGAGCGGATAATTCCGTGAAAAGAAGAGAGGGATCTTAGGGCAACAGAAAGAGGTTCAATGGCTAACGCAAACAGGAGGGGAGAAAGAGGGCAACCCTGTCTAGTGCCACGTCCCAACAAGAAATAATCAGATTGGACGGAATTAGTGACAATACAAGCTTGAGGAGATGAATAAAGTAGCTTGATCCAGGACACAAATCTTTCTCCAAAACCAAACCTATTGAGAGCGGCAAAGAGATACTCCCATTCCACTCGATCAAAGGCTTTCTCAGCGTCAAGAGAAATGATCACCTCAGGAGACGTGGGGCAATGAGCTGAAGAGATTGCATTCAATAGCGTACGAACATTAAAAAACAACTGACGACCTTTAATGAATCCATTCTGCTCTTGCGAAATAATCTCAGGAAGAACCGTCTCAAGCCGAGTGGCGAGAACTTTAGCCAAAATCTTAAAATCCACATTTAAGAGCGACAGGGGCCTATAAGACTCACAAGCAGTGGGATCCCTACCCTTCTTCAACAGGAGAGAAATTGAAGCCTGAGCTAAGGTGGGGGGTAACCGGCCACGCCCCAGCGACTCATTATAAACCTCAAGAAGAAGAGGGGCTATCTTATCTTTAAATTTCTTGAAAAATCCGGCAGGAAATCCATCCAAACCAGGTGCCTTACCGCTCTGCATATTTTTGATTGACATAAATATTTCTTCCAATTTAATGGGAGCATCAAGTTGGTCAGAAATCAGATTATTTATCTTAGGAATATCAATATTTTGAAGAAAGGCAAGCAACTCATCCGAGTCTGATTGTAGTTCAGATTTATATAAATCACAATAAAATTTCTTAAAAATGGCACTGATAGCGACAGGATCGGAAACGAGATTGCCTGAATAATCCTTGATTTGCGATATTGTGCGAGAGCTAGCTTTTCGTTTCAGTTGATGTGCCAGAAGTCTACTTGGTTTCTCCCCATGCTCATAGTAAGAGGCTCGAGATCGAAGCAAGAGACGCTCCGCATCAGATGTTGTTAGGAGATCAAGTTCAGTCTGAAGATCCTGTCGTTGCTTCAGTAAAGCGTGTGACGGATTAATGGCATTTTGCCCATCGATATTCCGAATTTTTGTTGATATCTCTGATATCTTAGCACGTAGATTTTTATTAACATTGGCTGAGAAAGAAATAATCTGACCACGAAGATAGGCTTTTAATGTTTCCCATAATAGTGAGAAAGAGACTGTGTCACTCTTATTAAACATAAGGAAATCATCAATTGCTGATAGGATGAATTTATTGAATGGCTCATCTGATAACAGGAGACTATTAAATCTCCAACGAGGGCAAGAACGAGGTTTATCCATGAAGTTTATATCAAGGCTTAAAGGGGCATGATCCGAAATAATAATCGGATGGTACTCAGAAGACGTGATTCTGTGCATTAAGGAGCCGTCAACAAAAAAATAATCTATACGGGAATAGGACTGGTGTACCTGAGAGAAAAAAGAATGTCTTTTTTATTGGATTCTGTGCCCTCCACGGGTCTACATACCCATTTTGAGTCACAAAATCAAGAACTGATTTAGCCATATTTGACTGGGTAAAGGCCCGGGAAGAAGAGCGATCTAATGCTGGGTTCATTACACAATTCAAGTCCCCAGCAAGAATTAACAAATGAGTATTGAGAAAAGGAAGTGTGCTAAATAGATTATTTATAAAATCAGGATTATCAAAGTTTGGTGCATAAACGTTCACTAATAAAAATGGGGTGTGGAACAGACAGCCCGCCACTATAAGAAATCTGCCATTCGTATCCTTCATTATCTTTGATGCTGTAAAATGAACTCTCTTATTAAATAATATGGCTACTCCTCTAGCTTTCGAGTTGAAGCCCGAGTGGTAAATCTCTCCAACCCATGGATATTTGAGCCTGAACTGATTTGCATTCTGCAGATGTGTTTCCTGTAAAAATACTATGTCAGGGTTTAGACGTTTCAGATGAGAATTTACTTTAGATCGCTTCACTGGACTGTTAAGACCTTTAACATTCCAACTTAGGAATCTAACAGCAGGTGACATTGAGGAAGCTTTCAAATCAATGGACATGTGACCAGTTGTTTATAACAAAAGTTGAAAGATATTGCCACCCCCGCAACCCCCCTCCCAGAAGTAGAAAAGGAAAGAGAAAAGAAAGAAAGAAAAAAAAATAAAAAAATAAACATACACAACCATTTTTCCCACCCCCTGCTTGCACTCTGTCCTTCCCCAAATAAAGGAACCATGCAGACTCCAACAGGAGCCACTAGGAAACTTAGCCTTACAACCAAATAGCGCAACAAAAAGAAAAACACCTCCAAGTAGTAGGCGACTCCTGCAGAACTAGCAGAATAAAGAGAAAATTGAAATATACAATAGGCACTATTTTAGAAAACCAAGAACACCTACAGAGAACATAATTTGAATTATACGAGAAGCTGCAACTATTTCAAAACAATCCGTTTTGTTTCCCATGTGAAACAAATTCTTCTAGTTATAGTTCTCACTTGATAATCGATCCGATGTAGATCTTAGCCTCCTCGGGAGAGGTGAAGACCCGTGTAGTTCCATCATGGGTGATTCGCAACCGGGCCGAATGGAGCAAACCGAACCGGACCCCCTCAATGCCACAGAGCATGCGACGGCAGTCCGTGAAGGCGGCCCGCGCCCGAGCCGTTTTGGCAGTATAATTGGGGAAAACGAAGATGGTCATACCGTTCAACTTGATCCGCTGCAGCTCCCTTGCCTTCGACAGGATTTTAACACAGTCAGTGTAGTAATGTAGCTTAGCTACGATGGGGCGAGGGCGCTCATCTGCTTTGGGTTTAGGGATTGGGATACGGTGAGCGCGGTCCAGCAGCGGCTCCTCCGCGAGACCGAGAGCCTCCTTTAGCAACCGAGAGACCACAGCCGTCGAAGCCGATAAAGGGTCTTCCTCCGGGACACCAACGATGCGGATGTTCTGACGCCGGGATCAGGACTCCAAGTCATCACATTTATCCTCTAACTGTGCAACAGTTTTAGTAAGGCCGTCCACTTTTTTCTGGAGGCTAACGATGTCATCAGTGCAGGTGGATAGAGATCTCTCCATCTCAGCAACCGTTGCGTTTAGCCCCGTAAAACTCTCCTGCACCACGGATAGACCAGAGGACAGCTCTTTCTTGAAGGATAGCAGCTCGGACTTAATCGAAGAGAGACTTTCACCAAGAACAGCATGAAACTCCGCTTTAAGCATAGCTGTAAAGTCCTCTCGAAGAGCCGCAAGTAGCTCCTTTTTAAGACTGCTGATATCGCTAGCTGTAGCGGCCTGAGCCGCTGCCTCAGACACAGGAGATGACTCAGCAAAGGTCGAGGACTCACCACAAGGAGCAGGCCGCAGATGAGGCTGGATCGAATTTCCTCCTTTAACAGGCTTTGGTGGCATTTTAGTGACCAAACAAAAAAGATAGTGTTCAATATAAAGATTAGTTATCGTTTGAGGTCGAGGTCAAGAAAAAGTGCCAGGTAATAATGGAAAAAAAAAAGCCAACCCCGCAGGAGCACACCAAGACACAACCTACTCCACCGCCATTCAGCCGGAAGTCCGGGCACATATCTTAATCTTGCGTAGGAGCAGATAAGTTTTGTGAGTAATGTTTTCTTTCTCTTACAGATTCAGAAGATGTTCGTGGCATTGAGGAGAGGACAAAGGTTCCAGTGGCAATCCAGGAGGTAAGGAGTCCAGCAGTCCAGCAAGGTAAGTAATCCAGTCGTGGTTCAGGTAAGTTCCAGACAAACAGTGATCGTTAAGGTGAGGCAGTAACCTGGGTCGAAGAGCAAAAAGCAAACAATTAACAAAGTCTCTAGCTTAGGGTTAGAACCTATGGCTGCGACTCAAACCAGTAAGGTTTGATGATCTGGAACCAGCCGAAGGCTTAAATACTGGATCAGCTCATCAAGGTAACCAGGTGCAGCTGGGAAAGGAAAAGTTAGTAGCGCCGCCCACAGGCGGAGCTAAAACTCCAGATTCTCACACTGACCTTCTGGCTCTGACCCATACCCTGTCTCTGGATTCTCCGACTAGTCTGCTCCCCCACTGTAAAGTCCCGTCCTTTCAGCTCACTTTCTAAAGCGGTCTTACCTGCCTTCACGTACCTGCCGCACGAAGAGCGTGCCTTTCCAGAAGTCAGCTTATCCATTAACTTCCAGTTTACAATAAAGACTTTAAACTTGTTTGGTGTTCGTCTCTCTGAATCCTAAGTAACAAACCGTGCCTTGTCAATTTCACTACAGATGTTTTTCTAGTATAGATCTCATGTTCTCCAAGATTTACAGAGATGCAAATTGTGCACATTTTATTTATTTACTTTACATGTGGCTATTGTTCAACAAAAGAAAAAGAGTATTTTACATTTGTTTAATGTAAGTATAACTTAATCACTGTTTCCCATGAGGCAAGCAAAACAAATTTAAGGCCTAGCATTCCTTTGAAGGAACTGGCTGCCTTTCATGCCAGAGTGTTAAACTAAGATTATCTTATGTTGAGAAATTAAGGAGTTGTTTTTGGTTAAAATCTTGAAAATAAAAAACATTATGTGCGTTATAATGCAGCCATCTTGATTTGGGTTGGCTCTAAAAGTTAATGCTCTTTAGAAGTACAGATAGCTTTTTTTTTTTTTAACTGTCAAAAAAATCCCTCCAATGGTTATTAGAATGATTTGGTACCTGGAAAAACAGAGTAAACTCCAAAACGTTAATGGCAAAATTTTAAACAAAGATCTGTGTGATCTGTTAGCATTCAAAATATTTGTTGGGAATCAGTCTCAGTGACTACCACACCCAATGTTAGGTCCATATCTGTAAGACTGCGTTGTAGCTATTTTTGTGTTCCTTAAGGTCAGTTGGCTGTGGTAGCCATCTTGAATCTGGTTGACTCCAAAAGTTATTTAGTTGTAGCTGTCTAATGCATAATTTCTGCAAGTTTTATTAAAATCAGTCAAATGGTCCATGAGATATTTTGGTAAAAAACACACAAACACACATTCACAGGCAAAACATTATTGTTCTCTTTTGCCTTTCAATTGCAGGCACCCGTCTTTAATCCATTTCTATGTTTAGACACCACAGACTGGTGGCTTCTCTATGTTTTATCCAACCTCTTTCATTGACTTGATATGTTCCAGCCCCAACCCCATCCTGACACACGGCTGTTGTTGTGTTTCAGTGTAATGCCCTCTACTGGGACCAGTCAGAAAAACACATTCTCACATAAACAATAAAACTTGCGGGATACACTGACTCACAAGAGGAAATGTGGTTCATTGGTTCTTCTTTCAGTGACAGTGAGTGTGACTGTAAGCCTGGAAATCCCAACCCATGTTCACAACTGTCAGAACCTTTTGGATGAGATGTGAAATGTCTTCAAAAACAAGAAAAGCAGTTCAGTCCCCTTAAAAAGAAGACTCTTATCATTTTCTCTGTTGCCTCCTTTATCCAGATAAGTCTCAAGCACAGATATGAGATGACTTTACAGTTTAACATCAGTGTATTGGATAGGAGCTTATGTGAAAACTGTATTTTTCTAAGGAGCAATTTGTGTGTAAATGTCTAAAAAATGTTCATCTGTAATCTAAGATAACATTAATAAGAAATTCTAGTTATTTGTTCCATTTAATTCTCATTGTAACATGTTTTGAGTTCTGGAGACAGACTTTAAAGGTATAATTCAAATCACATCATGCCACTTGTTGAAAAAATTTATATAATTTCTTGAGGTCAAGATTACTGGACCAAGAGACCTCTTTGTAATTAAAGTGTTTGTCTTTGCAGCTGATTTTAGGGGTGTGGTTGAGTCGATTATGACTTCACCCATCCAAATCTATGTTCTCAAACACAGAAACAGCTACATTTTCCTAACCTGTATTAATGCTGACATCATTGTGGTTGTTTTGTGTTCCCCCTGCAGATGTCAGTATCATACCGACTGATGAACCAGCAGCTCTTGAGCTCATCTCATCAGTTTATGATCAGCTCCAGTGTTGTTAATAGACCATGTGAGATCTACGGTATCTATCTTTATTAACTTCCACAGTGAATATTATTTGTCTTTATTTGAAATATTGAATTTCTTCCTCTGTGTGAATAAATTATACAAGACTACATTTTTAGTTCTGTAAAAAGGGCTGTCATGGGATCTTATATTACTTGCATGAATTTTACACAGTGCAGCAACAGTTACTTTGGAAACATTTAATTAAAGCCTGCAATTCTTCTGTTGACGGACAGAATGTAATATGATCCAGTGACTTTCATTAAGCACTCTCCACTGTGTATAATTAGAGTATTAAATCACAGAAACACCTTCAGCTTAATCTGGTGTCTGCTGCAGGTAAAGCTTGACCGCTAGTCTCAAGAATAACATAACAATTCCCATTTACTCAGACCCATTGGTCCAGACAGGGGCTGAAGACCACACCTCTGACCCTGCTCCCGACCTCTCGTTTACTCAGCATTCTTGTGCTGCCCTCTGACCCCAGGACGCACAGAATCTCAGCCAAGAGGCTATGACCTGATGGCCTATGAGGCGAACTTTTGAACCTGTTACACCCCTTCAAGTCAAAAAGTGAAACAGTTAGTCCCCTCGGAGTAAACGACCTATCGTCCTCTCATCTGACAAAGGTATGCGGGTCTGTTGACCACGCTCGACCTTTCTGTAACTCCTCCCTTTATTACGCTGTCCTCCCTGCTGCTTTGTCAGTACAGACAAGGAGAGCTGGGAGCAGGAACAAAAGGAACAAAAAAAACAGACAGAAAGCAAAATAAAAGAAAAAGCCTAGCATTCCTTGAAAGTATGCATATCATCTGCTGCCTTTCATGACAGAGTTGTAATTGAAGATGGCCGCCAGAGACACATCTTGCAACACATGTTAATGCTCGAAGTAGGAGGATGGCTTTCAGCTACTACCATGCAGAATTTTAGTTCAGTATTCAGAAAAATTAACTGAGTCACAGCCATTTTTGTGTTTTATGAGTTCACTTAGCTATGGCGGCCATCTTGAATTGGGTCATCTTCAAAATTTAATCAGTTGTAGACGTACAACCAATGATTACATTCTGAAAGTTTCATTCAAATTCTGATGAGCAAACACAAAGACAGAAGCAAAAATACAATTGTTCGGCCTTCCTCTTTGCTGGCGGACAATGAAGAAATAGAAATGCAAAATGAGTGCAGGAGACAGACTCGCTGAAAAAGAGTTTGGCAGTATCTGCAGCATTGACCAAAGAACCTCCTTTAAATGGCTTTACTGCCCTTAATGCCGAACACCCCATCTGATCCCCCTTCTCCTTGGGAGTTGTAGTTCTGATGACTTTTCGGACACCAAACAAATCTCTTACAAAATACAGCACAGATTAAGATAAGCAGAAACTATTTCTCAATCATCCTGTGGCTTTGTGCTTTTTATCACCTGCTGTCAAAAGGTGAATAGCAGAGGGATAATGTTTTTTTGTGTCTGTCTGCTCACAAAATATCTCATGGACTACTGAACAAATTATAATGAAACTAGCGGAAAGTAATTATTGGATATACCTCTAAAACTCAATAACTTTTGAAGTCAACCCAATTCACGATGGCTGCCATAGACAACTGACCTTAAAGACACTAAAATGTCTGTAACCCAGCCAATTTTACAAATATTGACTTAAAATTCAGTGTGGTAGTAGCTGAGACTGAACCCAAACAAATTTTGTGAGAGGTAACAGATTGAATGGGATCTTTGTTTAAAATTTTGCAACTAACTATTGAATCAACTCTGTGTATTAGCAACTTATTTTATGAACAGGGCAAATTTTTATTAGTGTTCTTAAAATAATTATTGAATGTAGTAGCTGAGAGTCCTTTACAAAACAGCTCTTGAGCATGACATCTGGCAGTATTGTTATTTTCAAGGTTTGACCAAAACATCTACAACTCCATAATTTCTCAACATAATATGATGTTGGTTTCAAACTCTGGCATGAAAGTCAGCAGAAAATATGCATTTCTTTAAAGAATAGTAGGCCTTTAATTTCATAAATAGTTTATTTTAAAGTTAAGACAAAGGCCAGCATGTCAGGTGGGAATAAGATAATTGGATTTTCAGTTTGCTGACACCTAAGATCCTACCAGGTAAAGCAGCTTTTCAGCTGAACAACCAGATCCTTTTTTCCCCATTTTGTTCTCATATGACATGAAATCTATTTTCCTGCCAAAGGAATACACCTCGAGCCACCCAGAGTATATTAAGGTCAAGCTGAATGGCTCTTTCACATTGACATGATTTTAAATGTTGCATTCAGGATTTAGGCCCTATGCTTCTAGAGGGAAAAAGAAAACCTCCCACACAAAAAGCCTCTTCCAGAAGCACAGTTTTTGTGTGCACCATTAAAAAAATTGTGCAGCTAAATCTGCCTCAAGGTGAGAATTGTACATCCACATCTGGAAGGTGGCAGATCTTGTTAGCTTGGCACAAAAAGTGGTTGGCATATGGAGGAGTTATGTGCTTATGTGTGTTCATGATGTTGGAAGGGTGGGGTTCACAGCATTTTGGGGGAAAGTTAGATCACTCTGACATTGCCTCAGAGTGGTGGTTGTTCCACAGGGCACTATGGTGACATACTTGATGTCATTCCTATCTCATATGTCACTCTCTGTAAAGGCATGGTTCATTCCCCCAGGGTCACGTTCACTCTTTAACCTTACAGTAATGTAGCAAAGAGGAGAGGGCAGCCAGATCTTGTCTTCAACACTCCAACGCTGCTCTTTACTCCTCTTTTACATAATCTACTGCGTCACCATAGGACACTGAATGAAAATATGGTAAAACTTTAGAGAATTAAAGGCCTAGCCTTCCTTGAAGGAATGCATATTTCCTGTTGTCTTTTATTCTAGAGAAAGACTAAGATTATATTAGGTTGAGAAATGACATAGTTGTAGCTGTTTTAGTCAAGCCTTAAAAATAACAATGTGCGCAATCTTGTGCAATACTTGACACAATCTCACATGATCAGTTAGTGATTAGAGTATGTTTTGTGAATGAGTCTCAGCAACTAATACACTAAATTTGATCAGAAGATGTTTGAAATCGACCAAGTTATAGCTATTTTTGTGGTTGCTAATGTTGATTAGTTACAGTGGCTATCTTGACTTGGGGTGACTCCAAAATGTAATCATTTGTAGATGTATGGCCAATGATGTCTTTGGTGGAGTTTCATAAAAAAATTCCAGTGGTTCATGAGATATTTTGCTAAAAGTCAAATAGAGTTTGTCAATAGTTAATGCCAAACTTTTGACTTACACAAGATACTGTGCATTGTGTAGCACTCAGAGAAATTGATGAGAATTAGTCTCAAATATTATCACACCAATTTTTGCTCAGTATCTATAAATTGACTAAAGTATAGTCATTTATGTGTTTTTAAAGTCACTTGGCTGTGACAGCCACTTTGAATTGAAGGGCTTCAAATCTTTATCATTTTAGAGGTATTTCAAAGGTTATTTTCTAAAAGTATCATTAAAATCAGTTGTTCATGAGATATTTTGTTAACAGACCTAGTTGAATCCAATAAATATTGGGAAATTTTAAAGAATAGTTCTCACATTATCCGTTAATGCTTAAAGTAGAAGTTGGGTATCAGTCTCAGCTACTACTACACTAATTTTTAAAATTGTAAAATTGGTTGAGTTATAGCCATTTTTTTGTTTCCTGATGTTGCTAAGTTGAGGCAACCATCTTGAGTGAGCTTGATTCCAAAAGTTAAATGCTTTAGATGTACATCCATTGATTACTTTCTGTTTTATTCCAGTGGTTCATGAGATATAATATAACAAGACAGACAATTGGCTGATGAGCAGCTGGCTTCTAGAACTGCGCCGCTCAAGATGGCTGCATGTTGGCGTAGCTCTGCTACATTCATTGAGATATTGCTTTTAAAAACTTTCTTCTTCTTTTTTTTATGTTAATCGCGTTTTTTTTAAATGATTATTGCCTCTTTTATTGGATGCTGTATAGCTGGAAGAATTTTTACTAAAACCTTTTTATTTTTGTACATTTTGTTATGATGCGTAACCATAACAACAAGGTGGCTTTTTTCACAATCAGGAGCAGCTGATTAACATCTTTTACTCTTCAGTGTTAAACTTGAAGAACCCTGAAGTCCAGCTATGCCCAGAACCAAGCAGACCACCTGTAAATCCACTGGAGCTAAAGCTCCCAGGAAGCAGCTCGCCACCAAAGCTGCCTGCAAGAGCGCCTCAAACACCAGACAAAGCCTCACCTCTCCAGGCCTGGTACCGTGGCTCTCAGGGAATCCACCCCTACCAGAAGTCCATCAAGCTGCTCATCCGGAAGCTGCCCTTCCAGCACCTGGTCTGGGAGATCGCCCAGGACTTCAAGACCGACCTGCACTTCCAGAGCTCTGCTGTCATGGCTCCGAAGGAGGCCAGCAAGGCTTACCTGGTTACCTGGCTCTTTGAGGACAGCAGGACCGAGGACACACTGGGACAAACCGCTACAAGAGGTCCTTGCTGCCCACAGCCATCAGCATCTATAACAACTCTTTAACAAAACCAAGACAATGAGCTACAACAACATTTAATTTCCCTTTGGGATTAATAAAGTATTTTTGAATTGAATTGAATTGACAAACGAACACACACACACACACATAGATACGTTATCACCCTTTTGTTTTTAAGCTTACGTGACAGAAGCTGTTTGCTTGTCAGGCTTATCATTGGCCTCAAAATGACCTTTGGTCTAGTGTGACCCAGGTGCCACAGAGTGTCCTGTCAATAACAGCAGTGTGTTGACAGGTGGCCTAATTACACTGAGTGTCTGTCGGAGCCATAAACTTAGTTATGACTAGAGGATGACAAAACACCATAAAGTGGGTGTTTAGTTACTGTTAAACTACAGCTGTAGTTTCTGATATTCATTAGACAAAAGCTGTGAAAATGTACCAACATCATAACGATACATCATATTGTTTGTAAAAATTAACCACTAACTTGGGAATTTGAGTAGGAAAATAAAGAGTTCCACATTTAACACACACAATTACAAATAAACCCACAAGTTTATATTCTTATTAGAACATTCCATTCATTTCTGTAGCCTAACCCTGACCCTAACTCTAAACCTAAACTTAATTCTCACCTAAGTCCTAAACTTAACCGCTAACCCAAAAATTGATGTTAAACTGTCAAAGTTGCAAAAAGTTGCGATTTTGCGGGGTTTGCTTGATTTTGCGTTAATAGTTGCGATCGCAACATCGCAAAATCCTGGAGGGTCTGATATTTAGAGCACTTCATGCTTTGCTCAAGCTTTATAGAGATGCTGATTTCATTTTTCAGCAGGACTTTTCACATGCTCACACTGCCAAAAGTACCTATATGTGCTTTAATGACCCCATGGTATCACTGTGCAGAAAACTGGTCTGACCTAAACCTCACAGATTTTCTATGGGGTTTAGTTAAGAGGAAGATGAGAGACACCAGACCCAACAATGCAGACGAGCTGAAGGTCACTATCAAATCAATCTGGGCCTCCAGGACACCTCAGCATGTTCACAGGCTGTTTCCATCATCATCCATTCCACACTGCATTGATGCAGGAATTCCTGCAAAAGGAGCCCAGACCGCATACTGATCTCATATACAAATTACAAGAAATAAACACTTGAAATATATCACTCTGTGTGGAATGAATCTATTTATAAATATAACTTTTTGTATTAAATTACTGAAATAAATGAACTTTTCAATGATATTCTATATTTATTGAGATGTACCTGTGTGTTCCTTCTGAATACCATATGCAGCCGTTTAATTTTACTTGGACTGGAACATCAAATACAAACTTAGCTTAGTTAAATTTGGCATGCATCATTGTAAATGGGTCATAGCCCACGCAGCACAAAGTTCATATCTCAATCTGGTCTGCACCAGACTGGTTGACCCTGAGCTGCCCTTTCTCATTCTACCAGAGATTTTGAGAAATGTTTACTCAAGAAGTTCATGACCCTGCAGTAGTTGTAGTTTACAGGGAATCTGTGGTAAATACATTTCCTGATGATGACTTTTTCACATGAAAGAGTTAGAAAATTGAGAGCAAATGGTGCTTTATTACATGCTGTCTTTCGGAGAAAATAAAGGACAGACAGGTCAAGAGCAAACTTAAACACCTCTGAAATATATATATATATATATATATATATTCCTATTGGATGGTCCATCCAATTGAAAGTTTCAGATTTATAATAACCAATGTGAAAACAGTCCTGAGTAGATAATGGACATGAGAAGACACCAACAGACAGCTTGTTTCCCCAGCCACTTTGTAAAACATTTACCCTTGTACTTAATAGACACAGCAAATATCATCCATGCCTTTTCTGTTGCAGCTGAGGCCCCTTCAGCTGACAGCCTGCCTCATGAATATAACATCAGCTCTGTTTACATGTTTGCACATGAACTTCCGTAAAGAGGCTTTATAAAATAAAGGCCTTGGATACTTTGAAAAAATGGATATTGCAGCCTTTCTTGGCCAGGTGTTAAATTAATTTTATCTTGTGATGAGAAATGCCAGAGCTGTAGTTGTTTTAGTCAAACCTTCTAAAGTAAAACAAATCACACAATGTGTAGCACTCAGAGTATATGTGGGGATAAACAAATTCACAGCTACTATCACATTAAATTTAAGCTCAATAACTGTTACATTGGGTTGATTGAGGTTTAGCCATTTGTGTGTTTCCTAAGGTTAGCTGGCTGTGGTGGCAATCATGAATTGGGTTGATGCCAAAAGTCAATTAGCTGTAGATGAAAATCCAATGAATATGTTCTGCAAGTTCTATTAAATTATGTCAAGTGGGTCATGAGATTTCTTTTGGCAAAAATAGTTAGCAAAGTTTTAAATAAAGATTTCACATGGTCAGTTTGTGCTCAGAGTATGTGTTTGGTATGACTCTCAGTTACTGCTGGATCAAATTTTAATATTGACTGTGTTCTAGCCATTTTTTTGTTGGTTAATGTTGATTAAGTGTGGTAGCCATGTTGAAAGGGGTTAACGCCAAAAGTTAATCAGTTAGAGGTACATCCAGTGATTACCTTTCCCTAAAATTCATTCAGTGGTTCATGAAATGTTTTGTTAAATGCTACAGACAAACACACAAACACATATGGGCAAAAGATTGGGTGATAATCATATGAACTTTGACAGGAAGACGTTTCACCTAACTCGTAAAACATGAACGCGATTGAGAGTAGTTTATGAATTCTCACACCAGAGTAAACTAATCAATAGCAGGTTCAGCCTATTAATTTTTTTTAATGGATACATGGATTGTTTATATTTTTCATCAATAACAAACTGCTCTGAATCACAAACTGATCTCACGCTGTCGGTGCAAGTTTACATCACGTTTGAAGTAAAACTTCCTGTTTCTGCTCTTGTTCTCTGTGGAGATGTCCTCCTCTCCATTTGCCTCTCTTTTAAAATTAAAAATAGTTAGGACTGCTCATAGCAAAAGGTCCTGTTTTTTAACCTGAAGCCAGTCCGGTCGGAGTGGTGCTTCTCTTTTAAGTGGTCTAAACCAAGTTCTGATAGTAATTCCCACATCGGAGCTTATAGATCCAAATCTGAAGGTTTTTATCTTTCGGGAAGCCATAATAAATGAAACTAGTGGTATTTTCTGGCCAGTTCAAACAGTTAATTCCAAAGAACTGAACTATGTTGTACCGGTATTCATCCACTGATGAATGGCTGAACGCTGTGAATCTCAGCAGCTCTGTGAATGTCACACCTCAGGGGGGTCATGGAAAAAGTCGAAAACACCAGTGGTTTCTTCAATGTTCGGTCTTAAAAAAAAAAAAAAAAGTATAATTTATCTATTTATTTTTTAATTTTACAATAAGCATATTTTATGATTTTCTTTCAACTGATGTTGGCTTCAAAACACTTCAGTTCAGCTTCAGTTTTACTGTTACATGTCTTACTACTAAAATGTCATTTTCTGCATAAATGCAGTATAAATACTGTTTTGAATGACTTCTAAAAACTTGCTAACTTGCTGAAGAAATTAAAACTGGGTTGTTAAAGCTAAAACAGGCAGAACAGAGGCTAAAATGTACAGAGCATGGACTAAAGGCTTAACAGTGTAAAACAGAAACTAAGACCTAAAAGCACCAGAACAGTAACTAACAGCAAAATAGATGCAAAATCTTAATCAACAAAACAAATGTTAAAATTAGTAAAACATTAGGTAAAAGTTGCTAAACAGACACTGAAATAAAAAAACAAGATGCTGGATTTAAATGCATTTTGTCAAGAATATTGGTTTAAATAAATTTAAATACTGTGAAAAGTATAAACATTACAAAAGCCAAGTTACAGCACCCATCTCCTGAATGAGCTAAATGTTTTCATACATGAATGGTTGAAACAGCGTAATATGGAAGTAGTTTGATTGCAAAAAATGTATAGAAGAAACTATGAGCAGGAAAACAACACAAAACATTAGAAGAATGTCTTAACTGTGCTGCTGAGGAGAGGGGGGAGAAACAGGAGGCATGATCAGTTAGTGTGTGAGGAAAAGGAGGTGTGAAGGAGGGTGGGTTAGCACAGTTGCAGGCCAACAGATGATCCTGTCCCAGGAAGCAGAAATCAGCCAGGTCAGGGCAAGGGGGGTGGGGGCGCAAAAGGCCATGACCCTTCAGAGTTAAGGGAAAGACTTCACAAAGAGGTACATCTTCAAAAGCTCTGGCCCCAGTGGGACAACCGGCACAAGGTTGGGAAAATAAACCATTCTGACCTCTTTTCACAGTGCAGGAGTTTCCCCAGGTGTTTGTTCTAAACCTTGTTACGGTTTTCTGACGCAAGACTCATCTGTTCAGCTCCCATCCACCCTCTGCAGCAGTATTACAGTACAGTACAAAGAGATCCTTATCGCCAAACGTTGAAGGCAAAAGGGCGATAATGTTTTTGCCTGTGTCTGTTTGTTTATCTGTGGCGTTAGCAAAATACAATAACTCATGAACCACAAAACAAATTCAAATGAAACCATCAGAAGATGATTCTTGGATGTACATTTACAACTGATTAATTTTTGGAATCAACCCAATTTAAGTTGGCTGCCACAACTAAACAACCTTAAAAAACACAAGAATGGCTATGCCCTGAGTCAGTTTTAAAGAGATTTTAATAAATTTGATGTGGTAGTAGCAGAGTCAAACACAACACATTTGCTATACTAATACATCCTGCTAGATCTCACAATATTGAGTGATATCACTTATAACATCATTGACAAAGTTTGACCAAAATGGCTACAACTCCATCCATTATCAGCATAAGAAGATCTTAGTTTAAAACTCTGACATAAAAGCGGTGGGTAATAGGCATTCCTTGTATGAATGCTGGGCCTTTAATTATTATTGTCAGGAGGAAAGTGTGGCAGTTCCTCCTATTTCTCCCCCCTCTCCTCATCACGTATTCTGATTTTATTACACTCCAAATGGGGTCACTAAACGTATAAAATGCTAATTATATGATGTGACTTTCAGCGTGTGTGAGTTTGCATAGCATCTGAGGTCAAATCATGTGTTCAGAGTCCAAACACCAGAAAAGAGCAATCAAACATCTGTGACTTTGTTTTTCACAACAATAACCATGGCAACATATAAGAGACAGTATATGGCCTACATGTTAATAAATAAAGCACCTATACTGAGAGAATCTCTTAAAAAGTTAACCCAACAGATATATTTAAGAGTAGTCAGTGGTTCATACATTCCCATGTAGATAAACCCTTGGCTGAGCATGTTAAGTGCCACTATTAGGCTGTTTGTCAGAGAATTAGTATCTGTAATGCCAGGAAATTGTTTTTAGACCTGTCATAATTATCAAAGGTCTGCTGAGGGACTTCCAAAGTCCTTGGCTTACATTGGAGTCAATGGTGGCCTGGTGTGCAGCACTTCCATCCTTTTTTTGTCTCCCGTTGAGGTCAGGAAATCAAAGAGAGAAGGCACAGACAAACAACCGATTGTCAAGTTTCACACCTTGACCTCTGCTTAAACTCGTGCCTTTCTCCTTAATGTTTGCCGTCGCTTCAGCAATCGGAGGAAATCAAGAGGTTACTGGCGGTTCAGCTGTGATAAGAATCTCGGAATGGAGAAGTTCACAGAGGGGGAAAGGTTACTGAGAGTTTAAAGAGAGTGCAGTCAGTCATGGGGAGGATTAAATAAAAAGGGAAGTCAGCGCTGAGGAACTGTGCTGCAGTTTCAAAAGTGCACAGCAGACAAAAAGCCGTCTGTTCACTCTCTGGACTTCACGTTCAAGCCAAGGTAAAGGAAGCTAAGCTTGAACTTATTTTCACCTCTGGGATGTCTCATACTGACGGTTGTTTATCTAAAAATTATTACTACTTGGACAAGTATCAGACTAAATGGTTTTGTATTTTCTGCTCAGTTACATCTGTAATGGGTTCTAAACAATTGACAGTCATGGGAAAAAGAAAGTTAATCCTCTTTCAGTTCTAGGGTTTTATTATCAGGACAAAAGTAATCTGGTCTTTACCAGATTATAAAATTACTCAAATCTAACCTCAAGTGAACAAAACACACAACAGATTCCAACACAATTATTTTTTAAACAAAAACAAAGCCAAAATGTTCAACCTGGAGTGAAAACCTGGTTCCAGTCTTGCCGTTTCCACAGGACTTCAGGGGTTCAGTATCAGCCAGCTGATCAAATGTATTGATTAACTGATCAGAAACAGTGGGACCTCCTCTCGAAAAACAGAAGGTTTTCGCCACTCTGGAGAATACAGGTACGTTAACACAAGACCAAGGTGGAAAGACATCAGCAAATTCATCAATTTGAGAAGGGTCAAAGGTCATTTTCAAAACTATCTGGAGTTCATTGTTCCACAGAGTGAAAAATTATTCACAAGTAGGAGTCATTTAAGACAGCTGCCAGTCTTTCCAGGAGTGAACATTCCAGCAAATTCACCCTAAGGTTAGACCTTGTAATGCTCAGAGAAATGAGGCCTCAGTTAGCAGTTTAAAGGTCAAAGGTCATGAATGGATAGGTAGAAAAACAATGAACAAGTATGACTTCTTTGAAAAGATTGTAGGAGAAAGACTCTTCTCTCTAAAAACATGCCAGCATGACTTGGCTTTGTAAGCACTTAGTGGAGGACTGATGGTTTGGGCTCCTTGCCGTCATTGAGTCGACCGTGAGCTCCTGTGTAGAACAAAGAATTATAGTCAAATGTGAGGCCATCTGTCTGACAGCTGAAGCATGGACCAAACTGGGTCATGATGTAACATGACAATGATCCCAAACACTGCAGCTAATCTACAACAGAACGGCTCAAAACAAAAAATTCAAGTTGTTGTGATGGTCAAAGACCAGAACCTTAACCTGATTGAAATCTTGTGTTGGGACCTTCAAAGAGCTGAAGTAACAATGGAAAGAAGACTGGGCCATAACCATGTGAGAGTCTGATAAAGTCCTACAAAAAAACAATACTGAAAGTTATTGCTGCTACAGGTTTTACAAGCAACTGGATCAGGAGCTGAACGTGTCTTTTTTGTAAACCTGAGGTTAGATTTGAAAAATGTTAGAACCTGGTAAAAATCAGATCAGCGTTATCATGTCCTGATCTGTCAATCCCAAGAACTGAAAGAGGCTTTCTTTTTCCCATGACTGTATGTTTCTTTGGTGTGAGAGACATCCTTGGATTTTCAAAGTACATCTGGTGACCTTCATGGGTCCTCCCACCTCTCTGTGTTTTTCCTGCCTTTGTTAGGACTCATCACTGTGGTGAACTGCAGCCAAAACAGAAGCAGAAGTTTTGGGGCAACTGCAGGACATCTCTCACTTTAACAGACCAGTCTTTGATTACAGAAAGTGCAGTTTGGCTTTGATGTCATTTAAAAATACTATTATTTTTAATATGATAGCAGAGTCTGATGCTGAGGCACAGAGAAGGCTCAATTTATCTAATAGCTGCTGTGGTTTATTATAACTTTCTGTAAAAGTGGCCACAGTCATGAACAAGCAATATCTAAGGACCTCTATATACCATGACAAAAAATATGGAATCACAATTGTTGAAGGCTATTTATCCTAGTTTATTTTATGTAAAACAGCAATGACACAAAACCTTTGTTGTTGTTGTTGCCTGGCATTAACCTCCACTCATCGTGAGCATAAATAACAACAATTTTGAGCTTTTAAGGATTTATTTGAACCTTGTTTTCCCAGGGTGGAATGATTATATAACACACAACTTAAACCATACAAATTATTTTTACTTAAAAAACGGGATCCACAAGTTTGAATTATTTGTGGATTTTATCCAGTACCACACAAGGTCAAAACTATACAAATTTGAATATATCCAAACATTTATCTAAATCTGTTAAGTGATGCTGAAGGTTTTAGGTCTTCACTTGACCAGACCGAAGCCTATTAACTCCTTGCTAGTGATCATGACTGACTGCAGCTGGTGGCTTTTCTTTGTCAGCACAGAAATGATTTAACAGCAATTGTTATTGAACAATACTCAGCAAAATAGGAAACTCCAAGTACTCTTTAAAGACCTAAAAAGGAGAAGTGCAGATTTACATGTTGTAAAAAATGTCCTGGTAGCCAAAGTCTGGAGAAGGGCCCAAACTGACCCATTCAGATAAAACTGATTAGGAATTTTCAGGATCAACCCAAGAACCATCACGACTCAAGCCTGCCATGAACTGGAAACTGCTGCAACACCAGTGTCTCTGTCCACAGTGAAGCCAGCTTCATATCTTTACTTCAAATCAACAGCTAGACGGTTGAAATTTGGATTTAACTAGGTGTTCCAACCAGACAATGATCCCAAACACAGATCAAAACTGGTTTCTGATTGGATAAATCAGGCTAACATTAGGCTTCTGGGATGAAAAGCCCCATATTCAACCTGATTGAAAATTTGTGGACTATGAATAAAAGCTGGGTCCATGCAATAAAACCAACAAATATAAATAAACTCTTCCAAGTCTGCCCAGAAGAGTGGTCAAATATCAAACAGAAACTTGTTGATGGATACTAATACATGCTAATACATTACTACTGGATGGATACTAATACACTGAAATTTGTGCACCGAACTCTTATTGAAGTTGTATGATGTATAATCATTCCACCCTGGCAAAAGAATGGTTGAAATAAATCTATAAAAGCTAAAAAACATGGCCATGATGATTGGATAGAATTTTCTCACAGCAACTGCTTAAGAAAAAAATAAACAACTAAATATAAACTGTTGTAAAAATTGACTTTAAAAAAAATTTTTTATATATATATGCATGTCATTTCAATTTTTTCAAACAAACAACTACACAAGTCAAAAATGCAAATGAATCCGCAGTTGAGTCTTTACAGACATCAATGAACCGCTGCAGCTAGTTAGTCCATCCTGCAAAGAACATCTGTCTCTCAAAAAAGTGGATCCTGCTGTTTGATTCATTTTGTTTCAGTTGTTTGATTCTTCAAAATAAAACATTGCATTTTTTTTTTACAGGGGTTTGTACTGATTGGGAAATAAAAAGCTCAAATCGCATCATGTACATCTAACTCACTTGTACATAAAAACAAACAAAACAAATAAAATATTAATCCAAAACTGACTGAAAGATGGCAAAGTGGAAAAACAGGAACACATTCATACTACTAGGTCATGCATTTTAGTACTTTATTTTTAAGATATCAGTGCAAATGAACACCAAAAATGAAAACATAAAAAATGAAATATTTCAGATCTTAACATGAAAAAACTATATATATATATATATATATATATATATATTGCTGCTACAAATGTATTTCTCACAATGCAGATCTATGATTGTACGTCAATCCCCGACTAGAGCCCCATACTTGTTCACAGAGCTTCGTTAACCAGTAACAGAAAAGAGAAATCTGAAAAATATTCAATGCACATTTATTTTTCACACATTGGTTTTCGTCAACTTGCTCAACAGTCTGATGTTATTTAGAGGCTGCTCAATATTCTAAGATAGCCTCTTGTTCTGTGATTAAAAACAACAACCAAAAAAAAAAAAAAAAAAAAAAACTATTTTAAGACTTGACATTTTCCCCAATCATCAGTAGGGATACATAGGTAGTTCCCATGCGTCTGCATGCAACGGGCAGCAGTGAGGAGAGTCGGACATTATTTCACAACACAGCGCAGGATAGATTATCATTTACCACGTAGAGACACATGCAAAGAACAAACCAACCAAAAAAGATGGGCATAGTATTCTCTGCCTTTGTATGTACACTTGTACGCATATAATTCATATTTACATATCAGGCCATTAAAAACTAGGGTATTATCTTTTTTAAACATTACAAAATAGTCATCTTTCATACTGAAAGTACTATATACACATATTTTTAATTGTTGTGAAAATGTATTAATAATTGTAGAGACGTTAGATAAATGTAATAAAAAGATCACAAGACTAAATGGATAAAGCAGTGTGAAATCAAGCAGAAAGAATACAGTACGATAAAAAATAAAGAGCTAGATACCAGATGACCCTCAAGACAAAAATGTCTCCGTGATTAGTCGGTGGGCAGGTACACATATCCAGCTGCTTTGAAAACAATGAAGTACTTGTGGTCTTCTGTTTATCATCATGCATTTCTTTTGACATTTTATGAGTAAGAGATTGCCACAAAAAGAAAATGTATCCATATAGCACAACAATTAAAGAAAAGAAATACAAACTGTCATTCTATTCAGATAACAATACTGACTTTTTTCCATGACATGCCATTAAATTGTTATAGGAAAAAAATGAAGACACCAGGGGCTCAGTTTTGATAGTGCAAACTCCAGGTGGTCCTTTTTCAATTTTTTTAATTTTCACAACAAAGAAAGCTCCATGTGCATCACACCGAGTTCTTGTTTGCACAAAGAAAAGGTGGTTTTTTTTTGCTTGGATGGCAAGATAGGTTGCTCAGACAATGCAGCCTTTTAACTGTTGCTCTAGAAACCCGTTTTACACGCAGTAGCTCAACTGTTAAGAGCCACACACTTTCTGCTCAAAACTGCACAATCTGCAAACACATTACCCTGAATTTGCACTATCAAATGTCGCCTTAAAGGTTCAGTACAAACAAAACAAAACATAGTGAACGACTCTCCACTGATAGATTATTTCCCCACAGCCATAAGGCTTGAGGAAAAGCAAGACAAAGAAATAGTCAAGCAGAATCCTCACTGAAGATACTGCAGTGTGAATTTTTGTTTTCAAGGTCCTCCTAAACATGAATCTATTATGTGCATTGTTGTAATAGACCACAGTGACTGCCCGGGAACAGCTTTATTTGGAATCCTATCTAAAATTAATGGAACTCTGTTGATGTGAAAATGTTCTGATGGAGAAAATAAAAAATGTCTACTGAACTGAGCACTAACATTTTTTGAGTCATCAATAATAAATGTTGCTTGAAATGTTCTCTCTAAATGTTTTATGAGAGGCAACAAAGAGGACACGGGGAAAAGTGATATGTGTACAATTCACAAAATAAACTAAGAGTAAAAACAAGATGAGAACCGTGTAGGAGAACTTCTAATTATAGAAGTGAACTTAGATAATTACAGATGGAAGGGGCTGCACTTGTGAAAGTTTTGTAGTTTTAGTTGTATCTAAAACAGATCACATTTGTACCATTTCATGACCTCACTTTCTAAAACACATTGTTTTATATATATATATATATAAAAGAAAGAAAAAATACACTCATTTTTTCATCAATCCAATTTGGCAAGTCATCCCAAAAAGGAAAAACAAAGTATAATTGATCCTGCTTTGTATTTTTCTTCATCTGGTAGGTCTTTTTTTTTTTACTGTGATGACTGGCTCAGGCCCTGACTCTCATGGCTGTGCTTGTCATTATGTTGTGGTGATTGAGGGGTGGAGCTCAGGCTGCATTCATAGCCGTGCATGTCACTGATCTCCTCCTCTTTAACTCTGACTAGAGGCAGGGCTCCTTCCGTCTGACTGCGTGCCTCTTTCCTCAGGTGGATGCTCCCCTTCTGCAACATGTAATACAGGATGGGGTTGGACCGTGAGAGTCGCGGGGAGTCCGGGTTTGACTCACAACCTTCCTCCTCGCCTTCGTTCTCCTGACTACTCCACTGGACAGGGCTCTGAGGCTCCTGTTTGACAAGAGTAGGGGGCTCCCGTTTTTGAGCGACAGGCCATGGAGCTGGCTGTCGGATCCAGGGGGTGCGGATGGGACTGTTGCCTGAGGAATGGGACGGCAATGGTCTTAGGTGATTTGGAAGCCCTGAGTTGAAGGAGCCATGGGGGGGCCAGTTGGGCAGATGGAGAAAATTGTGATTATGAGCAGGCTGATTGAGAATGTTCCCGTTGGCTTTGCTGTTGGCCTGCAGGACTGTGGGACTAGGCGCCCCCCGTTGCTGCTGGGAGAGCTCTTTCAGACAGTTGTCAGAAAGCAGCAGCTGCTTCAGCACATTGAAGCCACGACTCTCTCTGGTGAGGGTTTCACTTGGTGGAACCTCATCTTCCTTCAGACCCCTCTGGTGCTCAAGTTCCACCTGAACAGTAGGAGATGCAGGCATGTTTGTGTTACCACTGTCCACTGCTTTTGGAGAGCCAACATTATTTAAAACATCTGTTTGCTCAGGGCAGATGCATCTCCTCTTAGGGCTGGGGCTTGGATAATCCCTCTGCTCCTCTTTAACCTGTACGAACTGTGACTCAGCCTGCACAGCAGTGCTGGTATAATAGGTAGCAGTCTGTTGTTTGAGAAGCTGGCTGAGGAGGCCATATTTAGCTACGACCTCTGCTGGTCGTGGTTCTGTTTTGAAGTCCTGATGAGAGTCGGAGAGTTGGCTTTTCTTCTCACAGACACTCAGTTTCTTTCTGCTGCTCAGATCTTCAGATTTGATAGATGATGGTCCCACCTCTTCCAAGATCTCTGATTTTACCTTTACATCTAAAAGAGGCCCATTAGAGCTGTCACAGAGGACAGAGGTGGAAGGGCTTTTCTCATAGCACCCCACAGCTACCTCTGTATTCCTCCTGTCACTCCCAATAGGCCTATCTTTGCGGCTGGATGAAGTGCCAGCAGACCCAGTTCCTAGAAGGAGCTGGAGCACAGTGCGCCTTTCTAGAAGGTTCTCGATCTGTGAGGAAGGAGGAGAAGCTTCCTTGTGACTGAAAGGAGTGCCACTGCCGGAGGCTCCATCTGACAGTGGAGTAGTGGTGGTCCTGGGCAGTGGAGCATTGAGCCTTTCCAACAGAGCAAGGGGTCTGTTGGCATCAAGCTCCTGACCCAACCCTTTGCCAGAAGAAATGGGTGGGGAGGAGGAAGAGGTTGTGCCACACTGAGCCAGATTCTGTAACAGTTTACTAGCACTGAAGGCTGGCTCTGAAGCCTTCTCAGCAGGGAAGGTTTTAGACTTACACAAATCAAGTGGGCTGGACTGGACATGGGGAGAGGGGTACGAATATGGAGAGAGTGCACCACTTGGGTCTCGGCTAAGAGAATAGAGGGACTGGGGTGGGCCTACAGGTCTTTCTATGGGGCTTCTTGTTCTGCTCTCTTCCCAAGGCAGCAGCCCCTTCTGTTGGCCCCGGGACATGGTGGCCATAGTTATATCAAGTGGCAAATCCTGTTTACCACTGCTTTTATTAGCCATCTCATTATTTTTGCGTTCAAGAAGAAGCTGCATGAGAGTGACCTTAGGTTGAGATTTAAGGTCTGGACTCATTTCTGGGTCCTTGTTGATGGAGACATTTGATCTTGATGGCTCTGGCTTCCACTTGTTTAGTAAAGACTGTGTAAGCTTGTCCAGGGAGGAGGTAGAAAAGGAAGAGGATGATGATGATGAAAAAGTAGCAGTGGAAGCAGAGGACACAGTCAAAGAGGAAGGTGAAAGAGATGTGGTGGAGGACTGAGTAGTGGCTTGAAGAGAGAATCCTGGGGTGGAGGAAAATGCTGTCATAGAAGAAGAGAGTGTGGAGGTGGAAGACAAGGTAGAAGGAGGTGGATTTTTGGGCCTTGTATCTTGTACACTGCCACGACCTCTCATGGAGAGATCAATCGGGGAACAGCTGGAATAGGAACTTTCAGCATCACTGTTGTCCTTGGTAATGCTTCTTTCATGAGTGGAGCACTCGCTGTCTGATGTGACAGAAGAGGAGCCACTTTGAGGCAGAAGGTCACTGATATCCTCCAGGTGGCCATTCTTGGTCAGCTGCTTCTGGTTGTTGTGGTTGTTCAGCAGAAGGAGCAACAAGCTGCTGCACGTTTGTGGTGGGCGAGTTGGACGCGTGTCAAAGCCTCGCTTCTCTCTGGGAGGCTGGCTTGGAGCGTTGGGGGGAGTAGGTGGGGAACTTTGGTTGTGGCTTTGCAGCAGAGAGGGGCTCTGTGGACTGGACACGGCTGTTCGAGGGAGTGTTGTTGTTACTGTGGTTGTTGTTGTCATTCCATTTTGAGTAGTTAGGGAGCTCAGTGTGTCTGGAGTCCCCCCCACACTTGGTGGCCTTTTGTCCTGGCCATGTTGCTGGTTTGCCATGGCAGCTAGTCTCTCGCTGGCAGATCTTCCTGAGAGCTGGGCTTTGAGGGCGTGCTCTCTGGAGTACTGTTGGAGGTGGGCTTCGCTGGACAGCAGCAGAGCAAGCTGACTGCAGGCCACGCTGGGCTTCGGGGAGGGTGCTGGGCTAGAACGAATTTTCACCATGTTTGCCACTGCCTTCAAACGTTCGGCACAGGACACCGATTCAGCTGTTGTGGAAGCAGCAGGAGGTGTGGCACTGTGTGCTGAACGAGGGGACTCTGGGGGTCTGTCCTGACTGTGTCCCCGGCGACTATAAGGGGTGTTATTGTGATTCTGGAGTTTGCTCTTCCTCATTAGGCCTTTCAAGTGGCTTGAGGCTGTCCCATAAACAGGTAGAGGCTCTCTGTCTGCTGCTGGAGCCTTGGATGGAGAGGGACACTCACTGGTGGGTTTGTTTGAGTGCTGAGACATTGCCACACTCTGAAGTCGTGAGCTGAATGACTGAAGCAGAGAAGCCAACAGGGTGCTCTCGCCTGCATGAGGAGATTCCTCTAGAGTTCCATTTTGCAGGCCTCCCACTTGACCATTTAGTTCCACTGAGGGTGAACTCATCCGCTGGTTCCCTGGATCATTCCAGGCTTCAGAGCGCAGCAAGCGAGCTTTCTTCAGGTGCTGCGAGGATCCTAGTGTGGGCCCATTGGTTCCAGCCTTAGGTGCTTCTCGGCCATGGTTTGTTAGTGGGAAGGAACTGCCCACTTTGTTGCCCTGCTCATGATTGCTGTGGACAGCCTCAGACCTCCCGCCTGCCGTGGCCCCAGGCCCGGCCACCACTGGATGCATCAGTAAACCTTCCAGATAAGTTAAAACAGCTGAATCCTTGTGTGTCTCAGGGCCAGGCTCCTCCCCATGAGTCATGTTCAATACTCAGATCCCCTCGTAAAGCTTAGCAATGCTACTGGAAAATAAAAGTCAAAGTCATCTAGGTCATCTGGTCTTAGTGGCATATACTTGTTAAATACCAAAAAGAGGGTTTCAGCAGGTGAGTATATTGGAGAGAGGAGGATAAACAACTGGATTTATTCCTTTTCAGTAGTGGCCACAATCAGCAATTTGGTGAAAAAAATACCATGACTGGAGGCAATGTGGGGCAGGACGGCCTCCAAGGCATTGTTGTGTGCCTTGAAATGCTGTAGGATCCCAGAAGGCCTCGACTCAGCTTCGTATGAGTAGCAAGTTGGGAGTCAGCAGGATTTCACCACCAGGATGTTGACACATTCTGTGGTTGTGGATATTTGGGGTGTCAGTCCTACGGCTCGGCTGTTGTTCTGTCAGTGGAGCCTTTCTTCTTTGGAGGTGGTGCGGGTACCTATGAAAGTGAGCGAAAGAGAAAAGAAGGAAAGAGATGTTTTTTTTTTTTTTTTTTTT
>NC_051442.1:27151764-27156679 GCF_001649575.2 Kryptolebias marmoratus
GAGAGAAAAATAAGAAACCATGTGAGAAGCAGGGATTTGCAGAGCACTATATCGCATTCATTTCCCCACCTTGTCTGCTATCTCTGTTACTTAGCAACATTTCAGATTGACTGCACACAGCTCCTTCGCCTCTCTGCACTCTTCCCTCACAGCCACCGAACAGACGACAAATGTAGATTAAGCTTGATTGGATCCAAATTGAAAATTCAAGCTCACTACCTTGAAAGCATTCAGGTCTTGAGCAGTAAGCCTCACACAGTTGTGCCTTTCAAAAGTAAAGGGCCTTGTGAGAGCTGTGCATAATTCTTTATGCGGCTTGTCATTTCAATGAATTATCCCTCCTCCACCACCTCCTACCTCCTTATGCACTTGAGCTGCATCTCACACCATGCAACCCACAGTCTAGATAGAGCTAGAGCCACCCACCCACTCAGGCGCATACACACAAGCATTTAAGCATTCATGCTCAAATACACAAATGAGCAGAAGTATGGGGACATACAATAACGGTAAGAAGTAAGTACACTCAGTTATAAGATGTACAGATCAAGACAATAAAATATCATCTGGTCATCACCATGTCTAAAAGTTTGGTAAAAACAGCCTCAAATAAACAACATGTAATTTAGTACACCACATAATTACTTCTTTTAAGCCTTATTTAACTGTACTGCTTCCAAAGCAGTTAAAGGAGTAAGTAGAAGCCAGTAGCTAATCAAAAAAAACTTGATAAACTGATCACAAGCAAGTGGTACCACATTTTATAAAACCTAATATTTTGATAGTTTACTACTCTGAAGGTGTGTGTTAACACAATGCCAAGGAGGAAAAATATCAGCAGTGACCTTCGAGAAGCAACTGTTGCTGCCCATCAATCTGAGAAGGGTTAAAGGTCAATTCCAAACAATTTAAAGTCAATCATTCTGTTGAGACAAAGATTATTACCTCAGGAGTGGACGTCCAGAAAGTGTACCTGTACAGTACTCAGAAAAATTATTTAAAAAATAAAAATAAAAACTATAAATCATGTCAGCAAGACTAATGTGTGCAATGTAGCATCTGAACAAACCACAAGACCTCTGGAAGAAAGGGTGCTATGTCACTGAACTGTAACTGTTGGAGACAAGTTGGAGACTACAAATTGTGAGAAAATTATAAGAAAATAGGCAAATGTTCTGTTGCAGTTTAACTGAATGCTGAGTGTTTGTGACCAAGTGACTAGTGAGCCGTGCTGCCACTAGGCTCCTGAGACAAGTTGGAGGCGCCCACCACCAAATGGAGAGGGGCTTGAGACACCTGTGATGACTGATTAATTAGAGGGGGAAAAAACTGTCCGAACAAATGTTTTGAACATGTTCAAAATTAAAGTAACAACATTGCGTGACTCTGCGACTTACACAAAGCATTTTGAGACATTTTGGAGACTCCCTTTTTGCCAACTAGTTGCCAGCAGTCGCAGCCAATCGGGGTACCAACTTAAAGGTGGTTCTACAAGTTGGTAAGTAGGTGTTTACCCGCCCCCAAACTGATTTTGCATTTTCACTCAATATTTGATAAATGCTAATTTAATGCAACATGTCATTTACTTGAGGCTATATTTATCTAATATTATTATTATTTATTTTACACAAAACTTTAAAATTCAAACCAGGTGTACTTATTTTAAACAATAAATGCACATAGATCAATGCATATTCAAAATCTTACTACTAGATCATTTTAATCAACACCTTACAACTTGAAGGATTTTGAATCAAAACTAATTTTATTCAGAGGACAAAAGCAAAATCTGACTTTATGTGATGGGAGTAATGTTTACAGGTACAATACCCAACAAGTACAGTAACAATCCAAGGGTATGAGTAACAGACACGCTACATTCAGCTGTACGGTGTTTGTGTTCTTTATTAGTGGCTGAAGGATCAGGTGTGCCTGTCACGGCACACTGTTGTCAAGAGGGCAGTCAGTGACACTGGGGTGCACATTGTGCCAGTTGCCATGACAGTGTCAGCGACAGCACCCTAACACACCTCTGCTCTGAACCCTGTCAGTCTGGTTTCCGTGGATACAGGACACCTCCAACAGTCTTGGCCACATCTAACAAAGGTTAATTAATACAGAGTTTCGATCTCAGCTCAGCAGCTGTCCTTGCCCTTTTCCAATGCCGTCCTCACCTTTTGTGTGCACCGAGCAGACCGACATTGCAGGTCAGTAGACAGGACAGCAGCTCTGTTTATGACGAAAGGCCATGGCAATCTACTCAGACACCAGTCTAAACACTTCACAGAGAGCTGAAGCAAGGGCCAGAAACAATCAAGCATTATGCTTCTAATCAGGCTAAAATCCATCTCTGAGGAGAAGGTTCACAGGCTGTGACAGGATCAGGTCATAACAGTAAGGGCAACTAGGTGACAAATTAATGCCACTATGGAAACAAACTAGAATTAAATACTGAGTCCAAGATGATTAACTCAGTTTTAAATCTATATATAAAAAAAATGTCAAAAACCAATAGGATGGTCATTTAAACAGCTCCTCACACTAGTGTTTCACAAGAGATTTGGTGCTGTTTTTTTTAGACTGCATAGGGTTACAAAAAAGTCAATTGAGATTGGCCTGTCAGCATTGATTACAGTTTAGGGCCATCTTTAAATTGCTGACCTAAATCTGAGCCTAAATCTGAGAAACAACAAAAGCCAACCTGGTCACACTGGGCCATCTGACGTCTGTTGTCACGCTAATCTTAGATGCAGTGGATTAGGACTAGTTTACCCCCAGTGAGCTTAATGCAGTATAATGGAATGGCCTGTAATGCCATGTTTGATCAGTGCTGTAAACAAGTAAACAGGTTTGCTTTGACCATGGCCTGGAAAAATGACTAATATGAGATAGAGGGCCCCAGTCAGTGAGAGGAAAATGGAAATAGGAGGAAAAAGCTGACACAGTTAAAACATAGGGAACTTTGTTAATCTATCTGCTGCTAGCAGTGAACTTTTGTAATTACAGGTGACCTTGTCAATGTTTTTGCCAAAAGACACATCTATGAAGATTATGTCAGAAAATATTGTGATCTATGTTTATCCCTCATGCTGTACTGCAAGCTTTCTTTGTTAGTTTATCATGATGTTGTTTTATTTTCTGTTATAAAGGGATTTTTTTTCTACAAAATCAGCAGAAGTATTGTCTCATTCGGCAATATGCTGCACAAATTGTCAGGGGGACAAACCAAGCCTACTCTCCTGCATATCACTCTCCTGGGGGCTGGGAGGTGCTCTTATCACCTGGGCAACTTGCCTCTTAGTTCCTAGTCACAGACAGATTGTCTTTTCAATGCAAGTTGCAATGCTGACTGAATCAGACTCTAGTTTGAGCCCAGTGACCCATCAAACATACCTCTGCAGGTCCCTAAATGCCTCCATCCTGAAGTAGCATTTGACACTTTTGACAACAAGCCACAAGTGGAGGTTTGTTGTGAGGTGCAGTGTGCCAGTGACTCACAGTTCGCATTCAAATTTCAAAACCAAATCTCTGTCTTTCCTTGAGAATAATACATACACATCCAACTATGTGTGCTAACTCTATGTTAATACACATAGGTGTATTCCATACACTGCAATTTATTACTAGCAGACTGTCATAGACACAATTTGTTTCCACAATTTGATTACACACAAAAAATGCTAAAGATAACAATCTGACAGTTTTTTTTTTGTTATTTATTTATTTATTTATTTATTTATTTGTATCAACAAGGTGATTCCCAAAAAGTTTGCATATAATAAATAAAATCAGGGATAATCTCTTAGGTTCTCTATCTTTTCTTTTAAACAAACAAAACTTTTAGGCAATACTTCCTTTGTCTTTCAGTTGTCATGGGGAATATATGGGTTTATCATAACTGATACTGCATATCGCAGGTTTTTCCTATAATGTGAAGCCCTACCTGTAAAACTGTTATCTTTAGCACTGTTTTATAGATGAAACAAAAATAAAAAAATAAAAATAAAATCATGTCTTGGTGATAGTTTGTTTGTTCAAAAGTGCCTCAAGACAATTTATTTTTATTTTTTTCTGTTATGTTTAGGTACAATAAAGGACTATTCTGACAGTTTGGTGTTGTTTTCTTATGCTTGACTGAATAATAGGTCATGGTTAAGTGGCTTAACAGACAAAGAATTGCTCCTCTCAAAATTGTCAGCTGAAAGAATTGGATTGAAAATGAGTGAAAATGTAGCCAGTGTTCAAAGAACAACTAAAAGCCCAAGAAGTATTGCTCAAGATCACTTTCAATGATTGCTAGAAAACCTGAACCCTTAGACAAAAGCTCAGCATTCCCTTCATGTTACACTTTTAGACAAAGATCTTCTTATATTGAGAAATGATGGAGTTGTAGATTTTTGGTGAAACCTTAAAAATCTTGTGATATTGTGAGATGTCATGCACCAACTGTGATATGTATGACTCTCAGCTACTACCTCATCAAATTTTTGTGTTTTCTATGGTCAGTTTTAACCAATTTTATGATCCAAAAGGTAATCAATTTTAGATGTGCACCCAATTATTATTTTCTAAAGGTTTCATTAAAATCCATCTAGTGGTTCTTGAGAGATTTTGCTAACAGGCTGAGGTGACTCCAAATAGTTAATGGCAAAATTTAAAACGGATCTTGAGAACTCAGAATTAGTGCTGGGCGATATAACGATACATATCGTGGGGACGATAGAAAAGTGTCTATTGTGATATATTTTCTTCTATCGTCTCTATCGTTTCTGTCATTTCTATCATAATTGTATCAATGATTCATGTAAATATTTCATAACGTAGGCTACGACGAATGTATTAGTGTTGTCACTTTGAATACATTCAGTTTATATAAGTGATAAATAATAAGAAAAAATAACTATTTTGCGAAGAA
>NC_051442.1:27156991-27174005 GCF_001649575.2 Kryptolebias marmoratus
AACTATAGTCGGCCGAAGATAATAGAGTCTGTTGTCATTTGATACTGTTACGTCGTAACAGGTACATATATATTACTGCACTAAAATGCAGCAGATCTCATTTGTGAAAGTTCAGTTAAATGTCACTTCGAAATAAAGCTTGAAAAAGGTAAGAAATTAGATTATTTTTTTATATTTTTCAAAGAATAACTGACAACGTACGTAATTGGGGTATATCGTGATATATATCGTTATCGTGATATAAAATTATCCATATCGTGATATAGGATTTTTTCCATATCACCCAGCCCTACTCAGAATATTTGATGAGGATATATTTGATGTCCCCACCCCTGTGCAAATGTCCCGCGCGGTGTCGCGTCGTGCACCTCTTAGTTTTTGCTACTTGGTGCCCCGTCTTTTTGGAGAGTACTGCACTGACATAAGCGCCAGGTATAAACGTGCGCTTAGCCCCGCGGAACTCTAATGAGCCCTGAGGCCGAGCCACCTTCAGCTACCGCTGGAGTTAGCGGGTCGTCAGAGCCTCAGCAATAAACGTCGAACTAGCGAGTTTAACCAAAAATGGTTAGTTGAACTGAAATTCAGCGGGTGGCCTTACAAGACCGAATATGGTAAGAATGTTTTGTGCTTAGTTAAAATATTATCCTTGTTTACCAGGTAAATTATGCTATTAAATTCAGCATTAGATATGCTCCATTTTGTTGTTACATGTAGTGATCCAACATGCAGCCTGTGCCACAAAAAGCACAGTAAAGTACAGCATCTCCCTGTTTTTCAGAGTTTTCTGATGTTATTCATTGGCCTTGATTTGAGACGTGTTGGTGCTTTGTTTGCACTTTTTCATTTATGTTAATTTAATTTATTTATAAATGTGACTGAAATTAGGATTCAAAGTAGGTGCAAACAATTATTTATTATTATTTATTTATTTTAATTGTATTTTTGCTTTAAAAAGTATTTCAAAAGTGCCTTTTTGTAAAACTGTAGTTGTGTAAATATTTGGCACTTTCCTGTCAACTTTAATCTTTTTTTTTTTACTAAATCACGGTTGGCCAGCGGTCGGACAGTGGTCGGCCAGTGGTCGGCCGGCGAATGGCCGGCGAACGGCCACCTACCACCGGGCTTAGCCTCTTTTCTGGGGGAAACCCTGAGGTCAATCTCTGTAAAATCAACAAAGTCATAGCCATTTTTTTAAAAGGTCAATTGATTGGGGTGGACATCTTGAAATGGACTGACTCCAAAATTTAATCTGTTAAAGATGTACATCTAAAGATTACTTTCTGCCTTATCTTTTACAATTTGTCCAGTGGTTCACAAAAAAATTTGGGAACTGAAAGATACACAAACACACACAATCTCACACAGACAAACTCAGCCATTCCAGTTGGCAGTGGGTGATAATAAAAGATATAACAGACAGGTGGCAAAATTACAAAAAAAAAAAAACTAACTCTAAAGTATTGTGAAAACTTTTGAGAGACATTTAATGACAGAGCTAGTGTCAAAAGTTTTACTATATCAAGGACAAGAAAAAAAGAAAAAAACTGTTCACCTCAGTGACAAATGTGTGTTAACAAACACCTGACCTTAATATAGGCAGAGGTGTCCTCCACTTCTCCTCGCTGAGAATGTGGGATGTGTGCATTACTATTACATTATCTCCTCTGGTGTATACATTGAAAACGACCTTACACATCTGTTAACATGTCATTTCATTGGTGGTGGCACCTAAAAAGCCTGACCTCCACCCCCTCCCCCACTGCGGGACACCACAGCACCAGAGAGCCGCTCAACAGTTTCTGTGGTGATTATCCATTATCCTTGACAATGTCAGCCAATGACAGAGCAGGCACCGTTCTAAAGTGATTTTTACCCCTACAGTCAGCACACACACACACAAGCAAGACAGAAAGTGATGGGTGGGGAGCGGCTTCATCATCCCCTGGCTGGTTGATTCTTCATTTGTTTGTCTCCATTTCCCTCCTGCTTGAGAGGAATCAGCAACAGGAAAGGTCAGTGCTAAGGAGCCCCCCGAGGGTCAAAAGTAGAAATAAAATTTGAGGTGTGAGAATCCATTCCCTTCATTTAGGAAACCAAACACATGGATTTGAAATCTGTGCCCTCAGTTTTAAACATAACCATGGGCACAGATTTACAATCTGTTTCCTCAGTTAAGTTAACCAGATTCACAATAACACTGGTGTCTCTGTGCGGCAGGAGTCGTTTCTTTTCGTTTTCAGTATGGATGGGAAAAAATAAAGAAACGCAACAATTTTTTCAGATGGAGGTTTAAGGACATTTACAAATTAAAAATAAATAAATAAAACAAACCAAAATTTAAAAAAATGAGTCTAACACTGAGTAACAGCAACAAAACTGTTGGTTTTCACCTAAATCACATCATCATTTCCAACATATGAATCAGACATTTATACCTCCTTTTAATCTTATTACCAGGAAACATGTCAGTTTGTATAATTTATAAAACATCACCCTCATGCCTCATGGAGTTGATGTTTATAGCTTTACAGTGTTCTGGTGACTTGTTTACAAGTTAGTGATCCTGAAAATAAGAATTTGTCTAACATTTTAATGAGCTGATGACATTTGTTAGTAATTTTGCGTACACAGATTAACCAGACTGAGGGAACAGATTGCAAATCAGTGCTCATGATTTCATAAACTTAGGAAACAGATTCTTTCAACCTTAAAATTTATTTCTACCATGGTCCCCAGGAAGCTCTACACTGCACTCTCAACTACAGTCAAAAATTCATGACAATCTCAGTAGATTGAGAAAAATAAAGCCAATGCTGATAGATTTAATTTACAAAAAAGCAAAACAAACAAACAAACAATAAATAAATAAATACATAAATGAAACTACAAATGCTGCTTCTTCTTTCGTCTGCTGGCTTTTAGTGAAACCATAGTGGATCATCTGCATCCCTCACTTAACCTGAGTTGTCCCTCTGATATACTAGTTTATAATTCTGTCCATTTTGGTTCCACCACCCAAAAAACAATTGTTAAAAAAATGACTTTTTTTTTCAAAGATTTTTCAAAGATACGTTAAAATATAATGGCTGATTTGTTGTTAACCTTAGAGACTATTATTCTTTGTATTATAGACATGTTTCAAACTCAGTGTTTGATCTTAATTGGTGTCACAGGTGCCTTCAAGCTTTTCATCAACCTGGTGTGGTTGTGTTCTCACACACAAACAGCACTCAGCAATTCATCATTATTACTGTTGTTGATCTACTCGCGCAAGCGCAGATAAAAGTTGACTGCAGTCGTCTGCAGTGTGCATGTGCTACTTCACACAGATGCTGAGTGTCTCTAAAAACTTCAACTCTAAGACCTGGGTTCAAAAACTTTTAGCTGTTGTCATGTACATTGATGGCTGAATTGCAACAGAATCTTTCTAGTTTCCCTTAAAAACAGTGTTGTGTAAACAGGCCCTTAGAAAGCTAAAATCTGAGACCACCTCCTCTGTTTAAAATTGGTACAACTTTATTATTTATAATATTAATAAAACTATACTATTAATATTATAATTCCTTTTTTCTTTTGTTACTGATGTTGAAAGTGTCAGATAAAGATTGCTATTCTAAACACTTTAGTGGTTGCTCCTTTATCATGTATAACTATGAGCTCAGTGATTAACAGTGTAAAACTTCCAAAATCTACTTTCCCTGGAACTGTTCTCCAGATTACACCACCTTCACACTTGCAGGAAACAAGCTCTTCTTTAATCCTCCAAAAAGTGAGTCTCGAAATGACCTTCATCATCAAGAATGGTAATCCATTTAGGCCATTTAAAATGTATGAGAGCAAACAAAAGAAGTGAAAGGGGGAAAGAGCCAAAGGAGCGGCAGTTAAAGTCAAGGTCATTTATATCGCCAAAGCTCTTCCACTTGATGCAACAGCTGGTGTCCATGCAAAGCTCTGGGCGTTAATAAAAAGTGACAATGCTGCCTGAGCAGTGTGTATTACTAATGTCTGACACCAGCCTGGCAGATGCGTTCTCCCTGCATTTAAGGGGAGTCAAGGTTAAAAGAATTTAAAATGGGAGGCGATGCCTAAACACTATTATATCATGTAATGTGCAGCCTAGCTCTGCTGCACACACTCAAAGGGGTAGCTCACTTACACATGCAGTGTGACCGCTATTTGTAAATTCAATATGGTCTGACATGATTAAATAAGGCAAAAACATAAGCTGCCTGACCAAATGCAGTCGCTCCAAGACCTCCACAAGTGAGCGCGTGTGGGAGGAAAAGGTAGAATTAAAAGATCTCATTCAACCTTGAGAAAAAGGTAAACAAGAGAGCAGCGACATACCACTGAACAGCACAAGAGCTACAAGTAAATGTTTTTGCAGATAAGTCAAGTGGGACAAAACAACACCTGAAAGGGATACACAGAAACATGCATGCCCACACGATGAGAACTAGGGCGCCACAACCCACTTCTTAAGATGAACTGACTAAACAAGAAACTATGCATACTGTCTTCTTTTAAGACCAGGCTTAAGACTTTCCTTTTTGATCAATCCTATAGTTAGGTTTGTCTTGGGCTTCCTGAGCTAATCCTTAGTTATGCTGGTATAGGCTTAGACTGCTGGAGGAAAAATTGGCCACATTTCCTCATTCTGCTGCTGTCTTTACTTGCTCTACCACCTGGACCAGTCATTCTCTGTCTCTCTTTACTGTCCTCTAACTCCAACCGGTCGAAGCAAATGGCTGCTGGTCCTGAATCTGGTTCTGTTGGAAGTTTCTTTCTGTTAAAAGGGAGTTTCTCCTTTCCACTGCTGCCAATGTGATGCTCAGGATGGGAGACTGTGACAAAGTGAAGATTCTATGCAATATGCTGGCTTCCTTAGATAGATAACCTTTAGGAATTGGCTTTTTATTATGTATGTGAATGTTTTTTTGTTTTTTTTACAGTGCCCTGAGATGACTTTTGTTGTGACTTTCTGTTGTGACTTAGTGCTATTTAAATAAACTGAATTTAATTGAATTGAAACCAACAATTCAGAGTTGTAGAGGAACATCCGATGATTACTGTTGTAAAGTTCCAATAAAATCCATTCAGTGGATTTTGAAATATTTTGCTAACAGGCAGACAGAGTTGACTCAAGTGGTTAATTGCAACGTTTTAAACACAAATCTCTACCAATCAGATAGTGCTCAGAGTATGTGTTAAAGATCAGTGTCAGCTTTTATCTAATCAAATTCTAGTTCAGTATCTGTAAAATTGACTGAGTTGCAGCCATTTTTATGTTTGCTAAGATCACTTTGGCAACCATCTTGAATTCTGCTGACTTTCGAAGTTAGTCAATTGTAAATGCCCATTCTGGGAATTTCAATAAAATTCATTCAGTTATTCATGAGATAATGATACAGACAAACACACATATGGGCTGAAACATTATCGCTTTGCCCTCACCTTTGGTGATGAGCAATAAACATGATCAGAGCTGAAAACTTGAAGTTTAGGCAGCACAGGTCATCCATTGATGAAGCCCATCCTGTCCAGAGTGGACGAACAGCATGTGATAGCTAAATGCTATCATTTCAGATGTAGCCAAAACGAGGCCTGACTGTTAAAGTTCTTGGCTTTAAATAAAGAGTGTGGGGGTGGATTTTTAACCTCATCTGAACTCATCAGTACAAGGAGTTCTTGAGGGTGAGAGAGAGAGCTTAAAGGAATTCATGCAGACTGATGAGTCGTCTAAGTGTTTCAGAGCCCAGCTGAGCAACAGAAAATCCCAAGATCATATCACTGTGAGCTGGACTGTTTCACTGGTGAGGATGTGCCTCCAAAAATGTTTGTGCCTATAGTAAATATTTGTGTGCCATTTCAAAGACCCACCCAAGGGTCATTTCCTGAGTGGCTGAGAATTAGTGCATCAATTTAATGAGCACACACACATATTCCTTCTTAATGAGCCGTGGCTGAAATCAGTCCACACCTTTTTCATTTCAATCGGACTCAGAGGTAATCTTCTACTTGCATCACCTGTTTTGAAATGGTTTTCATTTCCCTGTTGAAACAACACATATTTTCCATTTGTAAATACAGCACTGGAAACAGGAACAGCTGATTGACCCACAACCTTCGTGCTAAAAGGCAGAGCTGGATCCTTAAAGGGGTAGTCTGGTCATTTTTGAAGTGATGTTCTGTCAAGTAGTTATCAGTAGTTAGTACCTTATCAGTTGGACATCATTCATAGAGCATGAAGTACAGAGAAAGAGGCAAAAGTCTTTGTCCAATGACAAAGACTTAAGTTGTTTTTCAGGCCTATAAAATAACTTCTCAAAAACAACATACAGGTGTGGAAGAACAATACATTAGCTAATATTAAACCTCCACACTTTGCATGACACTGTTTAGTTTGCCACTTTTTTCTTAACTGAACAACATCTGTGTTACCACACAAATATACTGCCCCTTTTACATGGGCTCTAAAAGTCCCGGTTCCACTCTACTCCGCTTGCTTTGCGCATGTTTCCACCGGCATTTTTTCGAGGCCAGCCCTGCTTTTTTGGTCCCTGCTTTGGAGTAGGGCCAGCCGGGTCGGCTATCCTCTGCCACCGACCACACTGGCCGGTGTAGACGCGATGCATTCTTTATAGAGCTGAGCAGAGTAGAGTGGAGTAGAGCGGGACTTCTGAATTAGAGCCCATGTAAAAGGGGCATTAGTGTGCTGAACATACTATTATATACAAGTGGTGCTGAGGCTTCTGAATGTGTCCATCTGCCTGATCAGTGCGTCTAGTTAGTGCAAAAGTCAACTTAACTTCAGGAAAGCTTCGAGTTGAAAGAGTCTGAAAAAATGGCCCTTGTTTGATAGCCTTTAGTCAAGCTTTGACAAAGATCGTTACCTCTTTTGCCATACTCCCTGCTCTATGACTGAACATCACTTCAAAACTGACCAGACTATCCCTTGAAAACACAGTGTAGAAGTAATGTCTGAGGCCTTGTCGATATGAGTACTTTTTTTTTTTCCCCAAAACCTTTTTTTTTTTTTTAAATTGTAGTTTCTTAACGTATCCTTATGAACACAGCACTGTTTTAAGACATGTTGTCACCCACACGAAAAAGAAATGCTGTCATAACTGCCAGGCCAGTATGTGGTGCTGTAACTCTGTCATGAAACTACACCAGAAACAGGAATCAAGACATGGAGCATGCACATACAGCTTATACCAACCGTAGACACAACAACAAGAAAAAGACCAAGGTGGCAAATATAAAAGCAAGAAGCAGATCCTTTTTGTGGACAGATGACAAATAGTGTAACATTAAACTACAAGACTGACTGGAGTTGTGTTAGTCCAGAAATGTGGACATAATGAATGATTTCAGGCCCAGTATTCAGTAATAGACAGCTGGAGGTAAGAGTTCTCATTAAGATGTTCAAAGCATACCAGGCTAAATTCTTTAGATGCAAATGTTGGTCTTTTAAAACTATTCCTATATAATGTTTGCTATATATATATATATATATATATATACTCAGTGATCGTTTTCTGCAAAGTTTGTGTTATCTGTATTGTTAACAGTTCAAAACGGTCGTAAGTTATGTTAGAGGTGGGTCTATGACATCATAGTTTTAAAGAAGTTGTGTTTTGGATGTCCACACGAAAAGAGAAGGGTGATGTTTCAATTTTTACTTTGGAACCCAGTTTCAAAAAATACCATTTAGTGGTTCCTGAAACTGTTTCGGTGTGGACGCAAGGCTGAAATAATAAAAAAAAAGTCTACATATTCACAAGACCTGTTCCTGTGTGGACGGGACCTCAAAGGTAATCTTCTACTTGCATCACCCTTTTTAGAATGGTTTTCATTTCCCTCTTAATCAACACAAATTTTTCCATGTGTAAATACAATGCTGGAAATAGGAAAATCTGATTGCCCCATGGCCATCGTGCTTAAAATGGCAGAGCTAGACCCTTAAAACAGACTGCAGCAGTGATGTCTGAGGGAAATGAGCCACTTTGCAATTGAGATCAAATGTCCCACTGTCAGGCTGCCCTGAAAACTGGATAAAACCAGTTAAAAAACCTTGGCCTTTAATGAATCATTTCCATAATATCCTTGGCATCACTCCTAAGAAGGCTATTGCTATGAGTCAGCAAGATGTCTGCCTTTATTGGGTTAAAGAGAGTGCTGCTCCCTTCTTTTTACTGTGGCTAACTCAGGACGGTTTGAGAGTATTATTATTTTTATTGGAGCTTGGATGGAGGTCTAAGTGACGGAAAGAGAAAAGGACATCTCTCTCTGCTATAATTTTGCTTGTCATGATATTCATACTGACCTACTTTGTAGTTTTTAAATTCTTAATGCATGCTTTGAGACAGACTGAAGTATATTACAAGAAGTTCTTACAGGATATTCCATTAGAATAATCACAAAACTTCTTTTCTTATTGCTTGCCAAAAGTCAAAGGTGGATAATATTATTTTGGAACATGTCTGTAATTGTCTGTTAGCAAAATATCTAACAAACCATTGAGCAATTTTGAACAAAAAATGCAGAAAGTAATCACTGGGCGTTTATCTACAACTGATTAAGTTTTGGAGTCAATCCAATTCAACATGGCTGCCACAACAAATCAACATTAGCCAACATAACATGGCTATAAATCAGGCAAATTTACAGATGATGCGTTAACATTTGATATGGTAGTAATTGAGAATCATTAACAACACATAATCCAAGTGCAACATCTGGTTGTGTCTCATGAGATCACACTTAATGTTATTTTCAAGGTTTGACCAAAACAGCTACGGCTCTGTCATTTCTAACCATAAGATGATCTTACTTTAAAACTTAGAATGAAAGGCAGTGGGAGACATGCATTTAAAAACCACCATTTTCAAACCTAAAATAAATGATTCATTTTTAATCTATGTGACACATTTATCTCAGTAAAGTATAAGAGTTATGTGTAAGGTGTCTGAGAGAATGTGTCCCCAGCAGCAGCAGCAGCAACAGCACTGTTCTTGGCAGGGCATAGCTTTGTACATGCCAATAAACAGGAGACGTGAACAGGATTAGTCCTACACCTGGCCCTGATGTCTGACCTGGTGCTCACAGAGATATACCGTAGCAACTGCAACCATAAAAACAGTTCCAATATTCACACCACCACTCCAGTCTAAGTGAGCCACAAACACTTGTTTAAATGCTAGTTTGTAACTCCAGAATCAACTGAGGCTGGCAAAACCATGTCTTTACATATATTAGAGGAAATTGTAACAACAGAAATGTTTCCATTTTATGGCAGTTTTTCCAAAGTTCACAAAAATTTGTTTTCATGCCTGGTGAAGGTACTGTTAGCTCAACTATGACATTTTAACAAGACTATTACTTGTCTTTCTGTACTCAAGCATGGAATCAGTTTACTGCATTTAACGTATAGGAGCCCACTACATCAGGTGACACTATGCCATCTGAGCCAGCTGTTCAGAAATTTAAACGCCTTGCATTACTTGAAAGAACCCATATCACCCGCTGACTTTCATTCCAGGGTTTCAAACTGAGATCATCTTATGAAATGTGAGTTGTAGTCAGTTTGGTCAAACCTTGAAAATAACATTATGCACAATCATGCTTGTATGCATTGTGAATAACTGTCAGCTCGTACCACAACAAACTTTAGTCCAGTATCTGTATAATTTACAAAGTTGAAACAATTTTTCTGCTTACTAAAGTTGATTAGCTGTTTCAGCAATCTTGAATTGGGCTGACAAATGAATAAATACCTGAGTGCAATTGCACAACGTGTTGTAAGTAAATTCATCCATTTCATCTGTTGTGTTTGTTCTCATGAGAACTCTCTGTAAATAAACATTGATGAAATGATTTTTTATCAGACTGAAGAACACAAGAAACAAAAAGCCCATAAATTCCACAACCAAAAGTATGACTAGATGTGGGAAGGGTACTATTCCATCCATTAATTTTCTGTACCCACTTGATTTTTACTTTGGGTCTAGAGGACCAGGTGCTTATCTTCAGTGGTCAACGACAGAGGTTGGGTACACACTGGACAAGTCACCAGTCCATCACAGAGATGAACAACCATGCACCAATAAACCTAACATGCATGTTTTTGGTCTGTGGGAGGAAAGCGGAAAACAGAGAAAACATGTTGGTGTAGATTCTCAGTCATCCAGGACATGGTAAATCAAAATAATAAGTTAAAAACAGAGAAAACTAGATAAAACCTGCACATTCAGAGAGCTCATAGGTGTCTTGGTGGTCTCTCTCTGTATTCTACTTCTCTACGGTCACCCAGTTTGTGAGGACAGCCTGCTCTTGGTAGATTTACACGTTTCACATTCCTTTCATTTAACTGAACTCCTGGGGATGTTTAGGGCCATAGAAATCCTTCTGTATTCATTCCCTGACTTTACTTTACAATAATCTTTTATTTAAATTGAATTAGGACAGTCACTTTAAAGGTGGTGAATATTTATACAATCATCTATTTAAATTACATCTTTTTATTTGGCATTACTCTGTAGAAATTTGATTTCACTTTAACATTGAATGCTATTTTGAATTTATTTGTAAAGAAGGCCAATTTATGACATGATTGATTTATGACAGCAATAAAAGCATAAAACTTCCATGAATACTTTTTATAGGCACTGTAAGTTTTATCCTTTGTGGTGAAACTTATCAATACACACCAACTACAGCAGGGTCACTTTAGGGAAAATGAAATTCAATATAATAAAAATGAAGCCTTACCTAAACTGCACTGTCTGTTCAGGAATTCTGGCTGACTCAACTGGGAACTAAATATTTCAAAATATTGGTTGGAAATTTAAAATAAATGAGTTAACTTTTTACAAGGGAATCATTTTTTTTCTCAACTTTTTAAACAAGAATAAGACCAATAAATCATCTCACCATTGCCAGTACCAGAGTAGAACTGAGCAGAACCCTCAAGCTCCCAGACCCTTTGGTAGAGGATCTGAGCTTAAAGTGAAGTGGAACTGCCCATGTGGATAAAGTAAAGCTGAGATACTTATGTTAAATTTTATCTGAGCTCAGTTTATTATAAGACATTTTCTTTGAAACGGATGCTGTCATCATTTTGTGGCTAATAAATTTAAAATGCGGCTAATTTAAAGTGTCAACAATTAGTAGACACTGTGGGTAAAAAAAAACTATAAAACCCAAGAGAGAACTTACACTATTTTAATCTCACACTGTCCAAATATAAAAAATAAAAGGAACACTCACATAACACATCCTAGATCTGAATGAATGAAATATTCTCATTGAATACTTTGTTCTGTACAAAGTTGAATATGCTGACAACAAAAATCAAATGGAAATCAAATTTATTAACCAATGGAGGCCTGGATTTGGAGTCACACACAAAATTAAAATGGAAAAACACACTACAAGATGATCCAACTTTGATGTAATGTCCTTAAAACATGTCAAAGTGAGGCTCAGTATTGTGTGTGGCCTCCACGTGCCTGTATGACCTCCCTACAACACATGGGCATGATCCTGATGAGGTGGCGGATGAGCTCCTGAGGGATCTCCTCCCACACCTGGACTAAAGCATCCGCCAACTCCTGGAAAGGCTGTGATGCAATGTGACTTTGGTGGATGGAGCGAGACATGATGTCCCAGATGTGCGCAAGACCAGATTCAGGTCTGGGGAACAAGCAGGCCAGTCCATAGCTTCAATATCTTTATCTTGCAGGAACTGCTGACACACTCCAGCCACATGAGGTCTAGCATTGTCCTGCATGAGGAGGAACCCAGGGCCAACAGCACCAGCATATGGTCTCACAAGGGGTCTGAGGATCTCATCTCTGTACCTAATTGCAGTCAAGCTACCTCTGGCGAGCACATGGAGGGCTGTGCAGGCCTCCAAAGAAATTCCCCCCACACCATTACTGACCCACTGCCAAACTGGTCATGCTGAAGGATGTTGCAGGCAGCAGATTGCTCTCCATGGCGTCTCCAGACTCTGTCACATGTGCTCAGTGTGAACCTGCTTTCATCTATGAAGAGGGCACCAGTGGTGAATTTGCCAATCCTGGTGTTCTCTGGTAAATGCCAAGCATCCTGCACGGTATTGGGCTGTGAACACAACCCCCATCTGTGGATGTTGGGCCTTCATACCATCCTCATGGAGTCGGTTTCTAACCGTTTGTGCAGACACATGGACATTTGTAGCCTGCTGGAGGTCATTTTGCAGGGCTCTGGCAGTGCTCCTCCTGTTCCTCCTTGCACATAGGCGGAGGTAGCGGTCCTGCTGCTGGGTCGTTGCCCTCCTAAGGCCTCCTCCACGTCTCCTGGTGTACTGGCCTGTCTCCTGGTAGCGCCTCCAGCCTCTGGACACTACTCTGACATACACAGCAAATCTTCTTGCCACAGCTCGCATTGATGTGCCATCTTGGATGAGCTGCACTACCTGAGCCACTTGTGTTGTTTGTAGAGTCCGTCTCATGCTACCACGAGTGTGAAAGAACCACCAATATTCAAAAGTGACCAAAACATCAGCCGGAAAGCATAGGTACTGAGAAGTGGTCTGTGGTCCCCACCTGCAGAACCACTCCTTTATTGAGTGTCTTGCTAATTGCCAATAATTTCCACCTGTTGTCCATTTGCACAACAGCATGTGAAATTGATTGCCAATCAGTGTTGCTTCCTAAGTGAACAGTTTGCTTTCACAGAAGTTTGATGGAGTTATATTGTGTTGTTGCAAAACCAAACACCACTGAATTTGCCAACCACTTTAGTAAGAGCTGTCTTTTTCTGATTTGAATCATTGCCCAGGGATTTTTTTTTAAACAAACATTGTGTTTTCTCTGTAAATTTGGCAAGTCACTGTTTCAACATAAAGCTTTGATTGCTTCATCTTTAAACTCTATAAAACATCTGTGCGATTTTGCCAGTATTATCATATGGATTATTGATATGTGGACTTTGACAACCACATTTTAATCAAGTTATACTTTAGTCCAAGTGAAGTTTCATACCAAAGACAAGCTCCTTCAAAAACGTCCAACTTCCATGAATCACAACATTTCCAAACACTGTGGTGTGGTGGGTCTGATTCAAATTTCTATCAGCAATACTCAAAGTTGCCAGTCTCTGCCACTAAAATTTTGTGGATTAGTTGCTGAAAAAATTGGGAATCCCCGCTGTAAAATAATCTGCTTTAGTTAAACATGAGTTCAGAGACATACAAGTTAGCAACTCTCACTTCTGGTTGTCATTACTCACAGTTTGTCTAGTTTTCTGTCTAAGCAGACATTAATTGCAATTAACTACCTTCACCTGGCGCACCAGGTGTAATCAGTCCCCAACTGAGAAGCTAGGATGAAAACTGGCAGCAATCTGTGCCTAAAAACCAGAACTAAACCGTTCATTTATGGTGGGCAAAATGGAAAATGAAAAAGAAATGAACTCAGGAACCTGATTAGGTTGACTTAACTATAACTGACAGAAACCCACTAATTATCAAGCTGTAAGCAGCCAAGCACAGGGCCAATGTTTACAGCAAATGATTGTGTCCTCCTTCAGTCACATATTGACCATTAAAGGTAGTATCTCACAGGGCTGTGACAGTGGAGACTAGGTGGAGAATCAAAATGGCCAGGAAAGAGGCCAGTTTTCAGTTGAACTATCACTAAATTCTGAGTGTTTGTGACCAAGCAACTGCGTGGACAAGGTTTTGTGTGACCAGATTTTGAAAATCATGGCTTATTTTTGTGTGCACAGCTTGCAAAACTGGATTTTTATACAGTTGGTTACCAAATTTGGGGCCAAGCCTCCACTTGGGTCATGAAACATCAAATGCAGCATCTTGAGAAGATCTACAGAAATCAAATGAACTTGAAAAAATGATTGCCAAAGTATATTTAGTCTCAACTTTAACAAAAAAAATCTAAAAATAATGTCCATGAATGCAGACAAACATAAAAAGTTTGTAAAAGGTCTTGTTTGTGAACTTTAGGGGTCTCAAGTCTCTGCAACTTTTATTTTTTGAAGCAGAAAAGTTTGGGAACCATTTTATTAGGCCATGCACATTATGTCGCTGTGCACCTCTGCCCACATCCTACCTGCCTCAGCCCACTTTGTACCCATATTGGCAGCCACCCCTACATTTATGATTTAATCTGCTGGAGTACACTTCAGAAATGAAGACAAGCAAATTTACACTAATTTTTGAATAATTATTTATTAACTTCAATGTTTAAAGACCTAGACATGTTTTCTATCAAAGGCAGTGGCTGCCCAGTGAGATACAACCTTAAGTCAGAAAGCAGGAGACAGAGAAGACTTCAACAGGGATTTTGTTGGAATGAAGTGGATCAAGATCAAGAAGTAAGGGAGAATCCATCTGATGCGAGTAAAAGGCATTCAAGAAACTATCAAAAAGAGCCAACGCAAAGCCAGATGCTAACACACCTATTGTGCTGTGGTTGGGAGGTGAATGCAGGCAAACATCACGCTCCCATACCTTGTCATCCTTAGCTGTGGAGGGTGATACAGGTAAAATGCAGGAATCAATTTGCTTGACTGGCAAAAGCACTCCTTTAGAATACTAATGAGGCTTACAACCTCCCCTCCTTCCTTGCTCTAAAGCCTCCTCTGCTGCCCCCCTTCTATACCATTTTCTTCCCTCGTTCACCTTTCTCATGAATTGAATTCCCACCACCCCATCCCCCCACCTTTAAGTGCCCCAGACCTGACCAAATGTTAAAGGAGGACGTACTGTCTTCTGCACAGATAACTGCTGCCACTAATCAAGCCTACATGCACTGGGGCGTGGGATTAAAAGAGCTTGCACAGCTTGACTGAGGCACTGAATGGTGTTAGTGCCCTCAAAAACACACACACATGCGCACAAAATCTAAATAAAAAAGGAAGCCAGCAGCATCTTGTCCTACCTAGAAATGCACACATGCACATGAGCCTGGAACAAGCAAACAACAAAACAAGGTCAACTTAAAAGCTGATGTTAGGTGAATATTCTTAGGCTACAAGGGAACATGCACAAACACACACCAGGAGATTAGATCTAAATTTACTCCGCCAGTCTGAACGGGACTCGGTGGTAAGCAACCCAACTCTATCTGTCAGAACACATGTCACACAGGAGATCTGCAGTGTTGTGTGTCTGTAGCAACAAACTGGGAACAAGCTCAACTGTGATTTGGCAGAGCACTAATTCCTGTGTGGGTTTTCATTTGGGGAGATGGCTGACAGGCTGTGTGTGTGTGTGTGCCTACAACATATCAAACACATTGTAAAGATGCCAGAAAGATGTAACAAAACTCCCTTCATTTTTACTCACACATCTATATTAACATATTGAGTCATTCTGAATGAGTACAAACATTTGACTTGGAAACATACATCACTACATAAACATTTGTTTTAAGACCTAGCAGTCCTTGAAAAATGCCTATAGCTCACCATCTTTGATACCAAATTCATCTTATGTTCAGAATGAACAGAGGGGTAGCCATTCTGGTCAAACCTTGAAAATAGTGTTATATGTGATCTCATGGGATAACCAGAGATGCCAAACTCAGAGGATGTTGTTAATGACTTTCAGCTACTACCACATCAAATTTGAGCTCGCCATCTGTAAACTTGACTGAGGTATAGCCATTTTTGTGGTTTTTAGTAAAAATGCTGTGGCAGCCATCTTGAACTGGTTAAGCTCCAAAGGTTAATCAGTTGTAGGTGCACAGGCAATAGTTACCTTCTGAATGTTTTATTAAAACTCTTCCAGTGGTTCATGAGATATTTTGGTAACACACAGACACATTATCACTCTGCTTCACCTTTTTGGCGTCAGGCAATAAACATACACACTCATAAATATTAGTCTGCGTGTGAGTGTGGATTTGTGCACGTGAGGGGAAGAGAGAAACAACGCCACCTTATGCATAAGCAGGGATTTTTGTACATGAGTGCCATTAATCGCTCTTAACAAGAGGACACAACCTCACCTTGACAGTCTCACACGCACAGCAGGAAGAAGGTGATGGTGGTGGGTTTGGAAGGGGGAGTGAGGGGGGCTCACTGAAATGCCTATTGTGTTGGAAGAAATTTAAATTCACCACACTGAAGGACCTGCTGCCTCCCTATGACTGAGCACACTGCGGCCTGTGGGCGTGTGGAGGCGAGCCAGCAGTCACATCGAAGCTGCTCTTCTCAGAGACTCAGAAAGAAGGAAAAAGAAGAGAGGAGGCACGGAGGAAAGGGAGGAGGGTGCAGGAAATAAATATAAAGAGGATAAAAATCTGTGTGTGTGTGTGTGTGTGTGGGGGGGGGGGTCCACAGTGGTGGATGCCAGTGGGGGCTCATGTCCTTGACATAGTGACATGGGCGAAAGAGGGAGAGTTAGACAGTGTGCGTGTGTGTGTGGGGGCGGGCTACTGTCATGTGACACTTGATCAGACAGACGAAATTCATCTGTCTGATCAAGCCCCCCCACCTCCACCCCACCCCTCCCCTGAACACCTGGCAGATCTGCCACCCCCGCCCTTCATCTCAATATTTTCACCCACCTTTGTGTGACCTTGTCTTTTCCTGACCTGACGCAATACCCCCCCCACCACACACACACACGCACACACATCTGCACCTCTAACCACCATCTCTGCTCCCCCCACCTCTCTGCAGTGCTAGTCCCCCATCCACTCCCCCTCACAAACTCCTCTCCCTCCCTCCACGGCTGTGCAGCAAGGTCAGGCAGGTCACCGTGTCCTCATCTGTAATCCGCTGCCATTCGTCAGCAGCCCGGCCCGGGCTGGAGGAGGAGGAGGAGGGGAGGGGGTGGGGGGCAGCCACGCGGACGAGGGGAGAATGCCCAATTAGGCAGCTGTCACACACACACCCACACACACACAGAGCTCAGTACAGCAGAGTAGGAAAGAGAAAGAGAAGAAGGGAGGCTGCAGAATCAGCCTACTGTCCACGGAGGGAAGGGTGGTGGGGGGTG
>NC_051442.1:27174058-27204086 GCF_001649575.2 Kryptolebias marmoratus
GGGGTGGGGGGGGGTACATGAATCCTTTCAGCTGTATGTGTTTGTATGGGAGTGTGTGTGTGTGTGTATTGCTTTTGGTGTATATCTGGAGCAACTAGAGGAGGTCAACTACAGTTTATATGTGTGCGACTGCCATGTGAGGCATGTGAAGAGAGGGACAGTGAACTGTTCAGAGTGGAATAATTTAAATTATACCAACACAAATATTCTCAAAATCAAACGGGTGCTTCAGCTTTTGATTGAGAGGCCCTCTTTTTCCTCTGACCTCTAGACTGATGAGATGATCAAGAGAAAATGAAACACCACAGGGCAGACTCGGCCCAACATCCAGCTGACCAAGGGTCTGCAACCTCAATGTCTCAAAGAACCATTTTAATCATCTTTCCTATTAAATACATTTTCTACGATACAACAAAAGGTATTCGGCTCTTAAAAAAAACAAACTTGATCAATTTTTGTTCATATACTATATAACAAAAAAAGCAAAAAATACAGTTCAAAGTTATGTTGAGAAAATGTATTGTTTTGTTTTTTAAATGTTAAGACAAAAAGAATTGTCACTTTCCTCACAAATCTATGGAAAAAAACTTAGTTTCGCAATAAGAGATAAATAAAACACTACGCCTAAAATCTTAAAGAAAACTTCAAACTTTATGTTCGTATCGTACCAATTTTTTTTTTTTATTTAAAAGACTTATTAATTTATGTCCTTATTTAATCACCTTTTTTACCGGTTTCTCAACATTTTACCAAGGGGTAGAAAAACAGTGCAGTCGAATATTTTTTTTACCACCACTTCAAAATTTGATTGCCTTTTTTATTCCTTTCAACTCAAACATATTAACATGTTAAAACTTCATTTTCTCAGCTTCAAAGTGGACAAATGACCATGTGAACTCTGTCCATTCTGTTTGAAATAAATGTGCGGAAGAGACTATTTCCCTCATCACGTAGCTGCAGAGGCAGCAGAAAGGCAGGGGAAGCTGCCATCCACAACACGGCTTGAGTGAGGTGACCAAATTATGCTCATACCCGCATTTTTATTTAAACTGCTGGCACAAAAGCGATTTAAAGTGATGGAGATATTGTTGGTGATAGTTTAACCAGACAAAGTCACGACACAGGGTTTGTTTGTGTTTTGGTTCGTGGGAATTCTTGTGACATTTTAGTCTTGCGAGAACTCATATCACAAGATCTTGTTGCAACGCAAATTTAAAGCAACTTGACTTAAATATATTAAAAAACTTGATTTTTTTTCTTGTGGATTTGACGAATGACTAAATTGTGAGTCATAGAGTTGAATAAACAAATTGGAGAACAAGCTAACAAACTATGACCTCAATAGTAGAACTGAATTTTAAACACATTTTAGCAAAACTTGAGTCACATTCAGCTGATTGATGGGAAGCTGCAAAAAGTATATTTGTAATAACTGATTTGTCTAATTTCTGTTCACACAGGCAGCCTAACCTACTTGTATTTTTGTCATTCTGCTGCAGAAATTTTAGTTTGGACAGGTAAACTGCTAAAAGTATTGATTCCCATTACAAATTTATTTAGAAAAAAATAACTCCGGTTCAGCTGCTTCAGAGGCTCTGAAGAGCCACATGTGGCTACAGAGCAGCAGGTTGCAGAGCCCCAAATTAAACAAACCCAAAGGCTGAATCAACTCATATCCAACCAGACTGGACTCGAAACTGGAGAGAGAGCACTGTGCTGACATGTTTGTTTTTTTTTCCCCCTCTATGGACACGAGCTAGCAGCAGGTATCAAATGGGTGACAAATATTCCATAATTGGATCATTCATCACCAGCAAACACATCTGTTTTGAGTAATGGGAAGAGTAATCAGCAAAAATGATACAGAGACGACTACACGCCAGGCACCAGCAAGATTTATGCCAGAGCCATTCAGGCCTCCAGCCTGTACCTACTGATTGTTTAGCCTAAATGCCTTTGCATTTGATCAAAAGAAAGAGTCAAAATGGGACTATGCCAGCTGAGTGAGGAACAGACCTGACAAAATTAACAATAATCATGCAATCCCAATTATTGGATGTAATTGTGATCAGCCCTGCATTACAGTCTTCCTCATCCACATGTAAACAACATCAGAGTGAAACCAACACAGTTTTAAAATGTTTTGATAGATGTTAACTGACTAATTACTGGAGTTTAAATCTGTTTAAAAACATCTATTTTCACCTCTGCATTCTGCTGAAGATGTTACACATCTGCAAACTTTTTGTTTCGGCACCTTTAAAACTGAAGTATTTTATAATGTTCTTCATTTAATTAAAGGCCTAGCATTCCTTGAAGGGCTACCGCCTTTTATGCCTGAGGTTTACACTAAGATCAACATATTTTTTTAAAAAATGACAAAGTTGGTCATTTTGGTCAAACCTTTAAAATAATTTCATGCGATATCCTGAGATGTCACAATCAAAGTATGTGTTGTGAATGACTTTCAGCTAAGACCATATTAAATTTTATCTTTTAATTATAGCAATTTTTGTGTTGGCTAATTAGCTGTAGTGGCCATCTTGAATTGGGTCGACTTGAAAAGTCAAAATCAGATGTAGATGTACACCCAATGATTACTTTCTGAAAGCTTCATTAAAATTTATCCAGTCGTTCATAAACTATTTTGCTAAGACAGACATATAAACACTTGCACACAATAACAAATAATTGTCTCCTAAAGTTTTATCATCATGGCAGCTCTCTCAGTCACAGGTATGATAAAACCTAGGGCATGGGTACAGCGGGATTCTGTACGAGAAAGAAGAGGCCCTTTCCATTCGGTTTCCTTCTTTAGTTTTATCTTAAAGGTCAAAATTCAGCAGAGCTCAGTGGAGCTTCAAATCCAGCTCTCAGTGGTTGGCGTTCAAAGGATGGCATCACCAGTGTTAGAGACACTCATCCAGTAAATCCTGTCTGAGAAGAAAGTACAGTTCAGGGAGACTTAGGCTCGGTGTCACACAGACTGGATCCATGTGCTCTTCTGACCCATTTTCTCTGGGCTGCCGATGTTGGGGATAGAACCAGTCTCCCTGCAAGATAATCAGCCTCCATACTTTCAACATGATAGTGCAGACTGTGCAAAAAGGAAAACATAAGGAGATACAGCACAACTATCATCATGTCGAAACACACATTATCTAGGGGACTGATTCTGCTCCTGTTCTATGAAAATCTCCAAATGCGACAGAAACAAGAACTCATGCATTTAGAATTAATTTAAAACTAAAGAAATCTGTAGCTTAGATGAAACAAAAAAAATTGTATGAAACAGACAAAAATGATCACAACTACAATTATTTTGGTCGAGATTGTAATCACGATTATTGAATTATTCCCTGAGTTTGGAAACACTGGATTTTGTGCACTTTGAACAGTGACTGGGAAATGGGAAAATATATTTTAAAAAATCATTAATGTTGACAAATTGCAACAAAAAAATACAACAAAAAGTGCTTTGGTTCAAGAGATGATTCATTAATTTAGTAAGTTGCTTAAAGGGGACCTATTATGCAAAATTCACTTTTTGCATGTTTTTGTGGTGCAAAAAAAAAACCATCCAGCCGTTTTTTTGACAATAAGAAAATGTTTTTTGGTGCTTGCAAAATGACCTTGTAATAAAGAGGTCTTCATTACTGGGACTATTTTTTTTACAAACAACCTATATAGCACTTTAAGAGCACCTCTGCACTTTAACTAGCACTTTAACAAGCACTTTGTTTAGCACTGCACTTTAAGCATGAATTTGCACATAAAGAGGTCTAAAATATAAAATATTTATAAAAAGTAAGTGGGAATATATTGGTATTTTGATCAAATGTATTTTACAGATGGAAGTTGTAAATTGGTAAATTTCCCTGTGAAGAATGATTTAGTCCGTTATCAGCTGTGACTATTTAAGGCTGCAATTGTGTCTTTTGAGGGGTTGTTTTTTCTGATGCTGTTAAGCTGAATGGTGCTGCACCAGAATAAAACCTGTTCCTACTTTGTCTGACTAAACTGACCCTGCTGCTGCTGGCCAGGTTGATCCTAGCCTTATTTTCTTCTTCTTTATTTTTTTGTGAATTAATAATAAATAATGAATTTAATTTGTAACGCACTTTTCATTAACAAAAATCTCAAAGTGCTACAAAGTGCAACTAAAATCAGTGTTAAAATCATCATCATAAAATCATCAAACTATTTGGAGGCAGAATAGGCTTGCTTAAAAAAAAAGTCTTTAAGCCTTTTTTTTAAGTCAACCAGTGGTTGCAGAGCTCTCAGATAGTCAGGAAGAGAGTTCCAGAGATGGGGCCAGCCACACAGAAAGCCCAATCTCCCATGGTCCTTAATTTGGATGGTGGAAGGTGGAGGAGGTTACAGTTCTGTGATCGCATAGATTGGGTGGATGAGTACGGACCGATAAGGTCCTTCAGATAATAACAATATAAATGTGTGTCAAGATCTGCAGCGTTTAATCCTACAGTGAGTTTTGGTGATTTAAAACAGGACACTGAGTTGGGAGGCATGGCCAACTGCAGTTTTTTTGCATAATAATGTTGTAGCCGCAAAACTGCTCATTCTGAAATGAGCTCAAAACAGGCAGAACTAATCAGGTGGAATCTCAATATCTGAGAATGATTGTGTGTTAAATGTAATGAACATGTTTTGTATAGCCCACAGACCTATCTTGACTTGTTCAAGGAAGCATAATAGGTCCTCTTTAAAAATCTCCTGTAATGCCCCTTTTACACAGACCCTAACGGTCCCGGCTCCACTCTACTCGGATCGCTTTGCGAGCGTTTACATCTGCATTTTTTCGCACTCGGTCCCTGCTTCTTTGGTCCCTGCTTCAGAGTCGGGCCAGCCGGGCCGGCCCTGCTTCGTGGGCGGCGCAAGCTTAGCTCCTGTTCACTCATTGGTCGTGGGTGTGACCAGATGCAAGCATAAAGAGCGAACGGTAGGAAAATAAACAACAGCATTAGCTTACCCTGCAAAGTTTATGCCTTCTGTCCCCCAGCTGAAGGTGCTGTAAAGCCTGAAATCTCCGGCGGAAAACGTCTGTCCTACTCCGCGCAACAATGGCAGCATCCAGAGCATTTCTTCCACTGCGCCTCTCTTCCTGAAGTCTCAGGAGAATCCCCATAAGTTTAAAAAACAGCAACAACACAGGGCCAACGTTGACCATAGCTCTTTCTTTGTTTACACAACTTGTGCTAAGTTTTGGTGGCGCACCCCCCAGTGCCGCGGCCCCGCCCCCCGCAACACAAGGAGGCGTTCCTCTGCTACTGACCAAACTGGCCGGTGTAAACGCAATGCATTCTTTATCGAGCCAAGCCGAGTAGAGCCGGACTTCTGAATTAGGGCCCGTGTAAAAGAGGCATAAGTCATTGATATAAAATTACAAAAAAAAATCTATATTTTATCTATATTTTAAAATCCTAAAACATAAAAACAACACAATATTTCAACATTTCAACACATTGCTGAAATGTTTATCCAACATAACCAACAATGCCCTGGCTCTAGTATGACAGGCAAGCATCTAATGCATTTTGTACAAAGTAAAATATTTGGGGGCACTTTTCTAAACTTTGGATCTGTGTAATAGGAGAAACACTACTGTGACACCATATTAAACAAAAGATGCTATTAGGTTCATTATTAACGTCACAGCAAAATCCTTATTAGGCCCGACAGCCTCACTACAAGTCCCCATGGGTATACTTAAGTAATTTCTGTCAGGCTGTATCATTGCACAGCTCCACCCATCGCTGTGATTGTTATTCTAATGACTCAGTGCTTTTTCAGCCAGTTCTTTCTCTGTTCTTCCAGCACTGAAAGTACCTAAAGTGCTCCCAAACTCTAAAGATTGTAATCTGGGTTGTCATATTGATGCATAGCCTGAAGCAGCTCCATTAGTGGCCTGGGAGACCGACTTTGTGGACTCATACAATGAGTCTGCCTGTACTTTTACATCTACAAGGAAATTTAGATGATAGTGAGGCTATTAGTTCGGTTCCAAAAAACACAGGCTTATCTACATCCAGAAAATCATCCTCCATTAAGTTTACCTTGTACTTCCTTTCTAATAGCTGTACACTGATGTAAAATAATAGAGGAAGAGGTCTTTGTCATTTCTAACTATGGCTGATAAAAGCGGGACCAATTCAGGAGAACAGTAGACTCTCCAATCTAAAATAGGTGCTATGAAATAGTAATAGGTTTTAATGTGATGGTACACTGAGGGATATCCCCCCATTTTTTCTTCCCAATGAAAGTAAGACATTAGATTAAACATTCAGACAGTTGAACTTACAGCTGCTAACAGTCCTGCAGCTCAAGGTCTTCAGGCTGATGTGTACTACTGTACTGCTGTCAGACAACACATTGTTCTCACACAGCTGAACAGCCACTGAAAGCTTATATCACATGACGAGTGTAAGATCTAACTCTGCAACCCTACCAGAAATAATCAATAATGTGTAATGTGAAACTGGAAATGATATATCCGAAAATGATTGTGCAGAAAACAAACACCGTCATCAAATGAAATCAGGCAACTAAATGTAATTCAGACACTGCTGAATTTTTTTTAGCAAGAAGACTTGAGCCTTTATATTGTTAGCTGTAAAATTTGCTGTAGAATTTGTTTCCCGTTCACACCTGGCCTTTAAATGCGTCTTTAAGGTGGCATCTCTGGGCTTCAAGTAGTTGGCAAACAACATGCATGAGGCCGTCTTCAGAAGGTCTCACGACTTTCACGGGGTTCTTAATTTCCTCCTGAATCACAGACTAAGTTTTGAATATATTCAAAAAAATTTGTGTAACAGCATTTTGCTTAAAATTGTCACAGTCTTCCTCAAGAGCACACTACAGCTGTATTTCAACAGCCACATAGCAGAACAGCTCTCCTATGACAGAAAACTACTGAGGTAAATGTCCAGGTCTAAAGACCACACTGATGATAAATAACGATTCTTGAAAGGAAACTGGAAATGAAGATAGAAAAATAAGACAAGCAGATTAAATCATAAACATGGGGCCGGCTGCCAAGATGGGCACAAAACGAGCTGAGGTGGGCAACAAAATAATGTGCACAGCCAAGAATGCAGGTCAGAATGCAAATTTTGTGCATGAAAATAGGCCATAATAATTAAGCTGTAACAGCGAAACCTTGACAAAAGTTAAACTCAAAACAGTCCCTCTAGGATTTCGCAGGCATTTTTTCCGTTCGCTGCCGGCCCCTTCGCGCGGTGGTTCGCTTAGGGACGGCTGGCCGACATTAGCGTTCCTGTTTCGGGTCAGCTGTGAGCTAGACGCCGCTAACTCCGCGGAGCGCAAATATCCAATATCCAACTAAAAACTAACTTCACTGCGGGGTTTGCTTGATTTTGCGTTAATAGTTGCGATTGCAACCTCGCGAAATCCTGGAGGGTCTGTCAAATTGCTCTGAACTGTGATTTCAAAATAAGAATATCTTTCAGATGTCTGAATGTATTGTCTTTTTTTTTAAACAAAACCATCAGCAGACCTGTTGATGTCCAGTTTGTTGCTCACTGACAGCTCTCTGTGTGACGTGGCTTCATGTGTACCTGCAAACAGAGTGGAGAACTGATATTTGATCACAGAAATGTTTTGAGGTACACATTTAACCACCCAGTGTGAACGCTCTCAATTAGAGCTGACTACTTGCAGTTGAATCGCCAAAGATGGATGTTAGTGCCAGGTCTTAACAGGGCCTTATGTGTCTTCTTTTAATCTGATCTCTTTGTAGGTTTTTAAAGCAGTTTTCCAGGATTTTTCTCAATATGTTCACATAAAAAAAAGATTATGGTGCATCTGATTTTACTGTACAAGCTTTTTCTTTACAGTCACACAACTGAGCATATCAAGGGTAATGTAGTGTGTCCTGCCCAAGGACACTTTGACACAGAGAAACTGGGGATCAGACCACCAATCTTCCTGTGACCACTTCACAACTCTGAAATGACCAATCCCAATTCATATTTTAATTCAATACAGTTTTAGCTTACTGATACTTAAAAATTATGTACAGAGATCACTGTTAGATTCCAAAAACATACATTACTTTTACATAGGACTGTGGTCGCTAAATACTATTAAAAAAATTTGAATATGTAAAAACTACATAGATAAATAATTACCTGAAAACCCCTGTTAGCAAACTTCCTCTCAGGTCAGCTTTTACATTTCATTTCATTTTTGCGCAAAGTGATTTAAGGAGTAGGAGCTTCCCAACCTCTTTGGTTTTCCCTCAAATTGTTTGCTGTGTTGTTTTCATACCTTTTACAACACAGTTTGACAACTTAATGTGGCAAAAACAAGCAAATTGCACCTTTCATAGTAGGACTGTGCATCTCTGATATGTGGTCAATACAATAAACCTGCTTTCAGTCTCTTCATTTAATCATTAAACAGATCTGATTTGACTGGTATGAAGACATTTTGGAAACATGCATCTTGATTTTATTCAAAGAAATGCATCAGTACACAGTGACACTACTGATGCAGTAACATAGTGTATGTATGTGAATCAGTTAAACTGTACAGCTTCAGTCTTCTTTGCTCTGGTATTTATGTTGTGTCAAGATGACACGTCAAGGGCTGCTAGTGGTCCCATTATGATGTTCAGTAAAAAAAAACACCTACACCACGGTTGTATTACATGTAGTAGAAAATAAAAGTTCCTTGCTACCTCCACCTAGCTGTCCCAAGCCACACAAACCACATAACAGAAACCCAGCCTTTATATAGTTTTGTAGGTCAGACACAATCAAGTTGCTGAGTCATTGTACTAAACATGTTTATCTAAACTGCAAGTACTTAGCTGCAACTGTGAAAGCATGTGTCTTACAGTAAGAGCAACAGTTAAAACATTAAACACCTGGATCTGTAACCACAGCTCCAGTTCCCATCTGAAACCACCTGCTGATGCAAACATTTGGGCTGTGCAGAAGTGTGTGCTCTCTACAGCAAAAGCCTTCTGGCCAAAAAACAAAAAAAAAATGAATTTCACTAAATCCTTAACTCACCTCATTTTTGACTAAGAACTGAAGAACACATGCCATTAAATCAATGTTCCTTTAAATAAATAAGATGTTTTTGTTCTTCTCTACCTTTCTCTCTTGAGCTTTCTTCAAGTCTTTTCTTATCCATCTTTGCTCTCTTCTCTCTTTGTCCCACATACAAGTGTCGCCTGCATGTTTAGCAGGCAACTATAAAGCATTTAGGCAAGCATCTCTTGACTCAGCACAAAAAGAATATGGTGCTCTCAGTTCTGCTCTAAAAGAGCTTCAGCCCTCTTTGAGTCCAACACAGATGCTGACGCCGGAGCAGGATGTCACAAGAAAGACTCGAGGAGTTAAAGGCTACTTTTCTTCTTGCAACTCAATTGGCATGCAACTGTGTGCGTGGGTCTGTGGTTGATGGCTTGTGCCCCCCTCCCTCCCCGTTCCCCTTTCCTGTTCCTCTTTAATGTCACAGGGCTGGCTCATATGACCTTGAGCGGCAGCGTTGGCACAGCAAGAGTAGAGAGCTGCCTCGCCTGCAGGCGCCCTTGAACTGGATCTGCAAAACAAAAACAAAACAAAAAAACCTTCATGCAGCCTGATAGACATCTCAGCCCTCCTTCTAAGTCGAATCCCCTCACCCCTTTCTCGCCTATCCTCCCTCTTTTTCCCTCAGCTCCCTGATTCAGTCCATGCCGCTCCTTATCTGCTCCCCCGGTGGGAAGATATTTATCAGGATGCTGTATCTTTAACCTCTCTATCAGGCTGAGATACAAGCAGAATTTCAAAATAACTGACTGCCCCTCGTGGATATATTTTTAAACCTCCTACTCCATAGTGTGCAAGCTTGGTGCCATTTCAGGGAAAGAGGATCTCGATCACGCGACACCTGTGTGATGGGACTGCCGTCCATTTCAGAAGTGTTGTTTATGTATGAGGAATCTCCAGAAGGTTTTCCTCCTCGCAACCCTCAGCAGCTTCAAAACAAATACTGCAGCTTCTGTTTCAAGTGTGAGCTTCACAGCAAATCAAACGTCTCTGACATGGCCAGGGGGTGGAGACTCAGAGCCAGTGTTTTGACAGGTTCATGATGACCTGCTGGGTCCCACAGAAGACCTCAGATTTTTCTAATGTAAACACTGAGTTCCAAAGTCCAAAGTCTCTGAGTCTGCACTGTCAAACTCTGATTTTTGCCCAAGAGCTGAGTGCAATTCAGCGAAAAAGCACAAAAGGGGGTTTTATTGGTAGGCAAAAGCTGTGGCACCCTCCCTGCAACTGATATAGAGCCTACCAAAGTTCAAAGAATACAGTCAATATTTGCTTTGCTTCGTGCAAAGCAATGTGTTCAGTACTCAATGTTTGAAAATTCATAACATAGCCTTTTCCTTTTGACACATACACTAAAAAATACAGTGTGTGTGAGTGTGTGTCTGTGTGCACGCACAGAGGGCTGTATGGAAAGGGTGAGCACATGGAAGCTGGCCTTCCTCCGAGCTCTCCTACTGGTTTTCTTCAAGCCTGACCTTTCAAAACTCTAATGTTATCACATGGCATACGCAGGCCTGTTGGAAACCATCTGCCAAAAGCACTGTGGTGGCTCCCTATCACACACACACACTGAAAAAAAAAAAAAAAAAACATTAAAAAACTGGCTGGAGTGGCCAAGTACTGGTTTTGGCTGGTTTGCTGCTGAGCTTGTCTCACCTTCACAAGCACAAATGTTGAAAGACAGGCCATGACACACACATACACGCCACCGGGGAGGCTGCTGTTGATCGACACAAGCCACTAGCAGTCTCCACAATTAGCGTTAAGGGGCTCTGGCATTGAGACATGAAGTTCTAGGGCTAAGAATAACATTAGACAAGTCAGGTGCCTACCAGCATCACGGCTCAGAGGAGAGCAGGGCGTGCGGACTAACACGGACTCTCGCCACTAATTCGATCCCCCCATGTTTAGCCCCACCTGAGAATATCATGGCATGTTTGTTTGTGTGACACCCTGGCTAATAATGTTGTTTTTAAACCAATATGATTAGCATCCTCTGGGACTAATATGGTAAAAAAACATGAATGACATAAACACTTCATAAGCCCGTTTGCTCCAATCAAACATAGAGAACTGTTCTACATTTAAGAAACAAGAGCTAATATATTTTTTTTAAGGCGGACAGTAGATCTGCTGCTGCAGAAGAGCCAAAACGCAGTCATTTGTGAAGGCAACACAGTGTCCTGAGAGATTCATTACAGGCAGATTTGTTCTACATAGTGAAATGTGAGTGAGCTCCACTGCCTGAAAATTACATTGCTCCATAAGTGGACCCCGATGCCAGAATAAGCCCACGATTTTCAGTTTGAAAGGTCTTAGCTCAATATAACAGCTAGAGCAATTATTTGTGAGAGGGAGATCAAACCCAGTGTTTATCCCACTTTGTCTGTCAGAGACAGAGGGAAGACACTAAAGGGAGGAGGATACGAGCGGTGACGCAGGCGACTGCAGATTATTTTTAAACTTGATCGTGGACCATTTCCTTACTGCGATGAGATAATATTTATATGTATTATTAGACTGCCAAAAAGTTCTCAATTCTCATTTTGCTTAAAAAAATGGATTCTTATCAAGTTTTTTAGGTGAGAAAATGAAGTCGGAATTTTTTTTTTTAACTCTTTATTTAACATTTTTCATTATTACAATGAAACATAAAATACACAGAACATGGGGCAGTGACTCATAGTTGAATAAGAAAGAACATTACAAGATGTTGCACATAGTTACGCTTCCTTACTCCTGTATGCCAGCCATTTGGACCAGCGTTTGTTGTAAAAATGTCCTTTTATATGTAAAAGATACATCAATTTTTCCATAGAGTGAATTTCCTCCACAACTTCCCGCCAATGGTCCAGCTGGGGAGGGAGTTTCTTTAGCCAAGACCGTGTAATAGCTTTTTTGCTTGCAATTGATAAAATTTTAAAAAGATATTCATCTTCTTTTTGAAACACTTCTCCGCATATCAGCCCCAGCAGAAAAATTCTGGGGTCTTTGGGGATGGCGTACCCCAAAATTATTCCGATAGTCTGGCAGATTCCATCCCAGTAGAGTGCCATCTTAGGGCAAGACCAAAACACATGAGAGTGATTGACATTCTGATGGCCACATTGTCTCCAACATTGCTGTTCTTTTCTTCTCTGTCTACTCATAATTTGAGGTGTAATAAAGTATCTAATTATGCACTTCCATCCGAATTCCTTCCATCTTTTGGAACTGGTAGATGTCTGTTGTGTCACACACATTGAAAGCCACTCGCCCTCTGTAATCCTTACTCCCAATTCCTTTTCCCATTTTGACTTAATATTCAAGGTGTTATTTTCATTATGTTTCTGCAACCCCTTATATAGTTTGGAAACGGTTTTAGTTGGAAGGTTAGTATAGGCATTTGTGAAAATTTGCACAATAGTATTACCTTCTGGAGGAACACCTTTTTTCATTTTGGTATTGTAGAAGTGTCTAACCTGAAAGTATTTAAATAAGTCTCTGTTCTCAAGTTTATAATCCCTTTTCAGTTGCTCAAATGTTTTAAAGGTGTTGCCTTCTACAAACTGACACAAAGCTACAAGGCCTCTATCTTTCCAGTCTAAAAAGGAGGAGTCTAATTCTCCTGGCCGAAAGTTTGGGTTACAAGTGGGCCACATCTGGAGTCCAATGACATCTGCCAATTTGTACTTGTCAACTATTTCTTTCCAGATTAACAAAGTGTCTTCAACTATACGATTCCCACTTTGGTCCAAAACTATTTTACCTCCCAAACGTGTTTGGGGTTGGACCCCACCATGCCTAAGTTCAATCTGTTTCCATCCAGGCTCCATTTCCGGGGAGCACCAGCAGACCATAAATCTCATTTGAGCTGCGTAGTAGTATTCCCTCAAATTTGGAAGGGCCAGACCCCCCTGATCTCTATTAATTTGGAGTGTTTTAAATTTTATTCTTGGTCTTGTCCCGGACCAAATAAATCTTGAGATCAGCCTATCCCAGGCATGGAAGTGTGTGTTTGATATTCTAATAGGCAATGACATGAAAAGATATAAAAATCGAGGGAGCAGATTCATCCTCACTATTTCCATTCTAGCTGTGAAGTCCAACAGTAACCTTGTCCAGAGTGCCAAATCTTTTTGTATGGTTTCAGTAAGTTTACCAAAGTTCAAACTAAATAACTCGTCCAAATCTCGGGATATAAACACTCCCAGGTATCTTAGCTTTTTGGCATCCCATCTAAGTCTATAGGTCTCTCTTACAAGTTTACTAGGAGAATAGTTAATTGTCAAAACTTGTGTTTTTGTGATGTTTAGACTGTAGCCTGACAGTTGACTAAACTCAGTTAGAGCTGACATAAGTTTGGGGAATGTTATATTTGGATTTTGGAGGTATGTGATTATGTCATCTGCAAAAAGGCCGATCTTGTGTTCTATATTTGCAAAACTAACACCCTTTATCTCATCATTCTCTCTAATAGCCTGTGCCAAGGGTTCAATAAATATTGCAAAAAGCGATGGATTTAGAGGACATCCCTGGCAGGTTCCCCTGTATAGTTGAAAGCTATTTGTTAGGTGCCCATTGATTTTTACCCTGGCCCGTGGTTTATCATAAAGTGACTGCAAACAACTAATAAACTGCTTATTAAAGCCCAGACGCTCTAATACCTTGTATAGAAAAGTCCAGTTAACCCGGTCAAAAGCTTTTTCTGCGTCTAGGCTGACTAATGCGACGCTGAGGTTCTGCTTTTTGGCTTGAGCTAATATATGTAATGTTCGTCTTATGCTGTCATGAGTTTGTCGGCCTTTAATGAATCCCGTCTGGTCTTCGTGTATTAGGTCTAACAAGTAATACTCCATTCTTCGAGAGATTATTGACGTAAAAATTTTATAATCGACATTCAGAATTGAGATTGGGCGATATGATTCGCAGTATTCAATATTTTTCCCTTCTTTAGGGAGGACAGATATTACAGCTTCTCTCCAAGATGGTGGAATCACAGCTCTGCTCAGTGTCCAGTTAAAGGACTCGAGCAGAACCGGGGAAAGCTCCTCCCTAAACATCTTGTACCATTCATTTGGAAACCCATCGCTACCTGGGCACTTATTACTTTTCAAAAGTCCAATAACTGTGTCCAATTCTTTCTGGGTAATGGGAGCAGATAGAATTTCATTTTGGATTAGTCCAAGCGAAGGTAGGTCCACAGCTGCCAAATAGTCATCAATAGCATTTATGTTAACTGCTCCTGGGGCAGAGTACAATGTTTTAAAGTAATTCTCAAAGGCATTATGTATTTTATCCGTGTCATAGGTTAAATTACCAGTTGAGGGTTCTCTAATTTTAGTAATCGAATGCTTCAGTTGGTGTTTACGAAGTTGTCTAGCTAAGATTCGTGTAGCTTTTGGGCCTGATTCGTAAAATGTTTGTTTGGAGAATCGCAATTTTTCCTCAAGCTCCTGAAGTATCATATCATTTATATTGCTTTTAGTTTTCATTATTTGTTCTGATAATTCTCCATTGTTAGTCCTTTGCTGTTTTAATTCTAATTTCCTCAATGTGTTTTCCAATTCCTCATATTTTAACCGCTTTACTTTTTTAAGATAAGCAGTTTTAGAAATTAGTCTCCCTCTCATAACCGCCTTGACCGTGTCCCAGACCAAGGTGGGATTTACCTGCCCATTATTATTGTCTTTTACACATTCCGTTATTTCTTTTCTAATCTCCTTTGTTGTGGCTTCATTATTAAGGATACCTATATTTAAGCGCCATAATGTTGACCTAGGCCTATTAGACAAGCCAATGGACAAATAGATAATGTTATGGTCCGAAATATCAGATGTTCCAATTAAACATTCCTTCACTTTAGATCTATCGATGGTGTTCATCAGAAACAGATCGATCCTGGAGTGGACTTTGTGTGTAGAAGAATAATGTGTAAATTCTTTTTCTTTAATATGGAGGTCCCTCCAAACGTCAAACATGCCCATCTCCCTGATCAGAATATTTAGATCTTTTGACCTACCTGTTTTTTGTCTCTTATTGCTTGTTGTATCTAGAGCATAGTTAGGGATTGTGTTCCAATCTCCAGCGCAAACCAGAACTCCTTCACTAAATGAGATAATGGTGTCAAATAAGGTTTTTAAGAAAGTTCTGTCACTCTCTGGTGGTACATATATATTAACAATTGTGACAACAACGTTATCAATCCTCCCCTTTATAATAACAAATCTGCCCTCTTTGTCACCCTTCTCAGATATCAATTCAAAGTTCAGTGAATTAGAAATTAGGGTGATCACCCCCCTCTTTCTACTATTTCTACAAGAGCTATAAAACGTGTTTGAGTAACCAAATGACTTAAATTTGTCATGTTCTTGTTTAGACATGTGTGTTTCTTGTAAAAGAGCAATTTGTATCCCATCTTTTTTCAATTTGGCTAAGACCCTCTTTCTTTTCACTGGACTACTCAATCCGTTTACATTCAAGGAAGCGATTTTCAAATTATATGACATTGATATAAAAAGTTACCTTGACTGATTTGGCCCCTGAAAGCAGAACACGAACAGTAACAAAGTAAAACAAAACCAAACTGACTTCCAAGGTGAGGAGAAACTCCCTCTTCTCACTCGTGACCCCGTTGGCAAGTCGAGGGTTAAACCTCTCAAGACGAGAGCGCCCGAAAAAGACAGCAATAGCGCCCCTAGGAAAAAACACGCCCATCCTATTAGTCCAACGTGAAAAAAGAAAAAGGAAAAAAGAAAAAACAACAGTGTCCTCTCCCACGAAAAAATAAGCCAGAGCCCTTAATGTTGCGTTGTGTCAAGTTCTGCCCATTTTCACTCTGACATGTTCCGCTGGAAATCTTGCAGCCTGTTTTTCACTCTCAGCGCCACCGCCGCACCGCTGTTATTCACCGGCTGCCAGCCCAGCAGCTCCCGAAGACACGCCTCCACTCCGGGGCCACGGTCAGCTGTCGCCGGTTCCTCCACCTGGATTCCGCGTCTCTTCAGCTCGTTGTAGGCTTCCCGTGCACTGGAATATGTGCGGGTTCCTGATTCCCAGTGGATCCTTATGTTGGTAAACGGTGTTTGAAAGCGTATGCCTTTTACCTTGAGCACTTTCTTGATCGCGATATATTCTCTGCGCTTCTTCACTATCTCAGGTGCATAATCGTGGTCGAAGTGAATATTTGAAGAGCCCACCTGGATCTTGCCTTTTTTCCACACTTCTCTTAAGATCTTTTCTTTTGTAGAAAATTCCAGAAAGTTGACAATAATAGCCCTCGGTGGTGAGTCGGGTGGGGGCTTGTTTGCCAGAGTGCGATATGCGCGCTGTATTTTCAAGTCCAGGTCCTCCGGTATTTGTAGCTGGCTTCTCAGAAGCGTCTCAATATACTGTATGGTGGAGTTCCCCTCCTGACCTTCTGGCACCCCGAATACACGAACATTGTTTCTTCTGGAACGGGACTCTAAATCCAGCACTTTAAGCTGCGTTTTCCTCTGTTGTTCGATGCAGAAGCACAGCGCCTCGGTTGCCTCCTTTGCCCATTTCTCCACTTGATGAACGCGGGCCTCCGCCTCCGCCTCATCAACTCGTTTTGTCAAGCCCTGCACATCCGTGGTAATACTGTCCAGCTTACCGCTGATCTCATGTCCCAGGTGGTCGATGTTCTGCTGTAGCTTTGTATTGTCCACTTTCAAAACAGTCTTCAAATCGTCAATGGCCTTAAGTATTCCTTCCGAGTCCATGTTTGCTGCGGCGCTCTGAGCTCCCACACTAGCCACGTTGTCGTTAGCTTGATTCGAGCGCGTGTTAGCTTTCGCGACCGGAGTACCTTTATCCTGAGTTTTAGGCATTTTTATAGATTTTTTGTGGCTCGATGTGTTTCTCCTCCCGTTCATATGTTATTTTGTCGAGATAGCGAGCATATTAGCGAGTTCTGAACGGGAGTTTTCGATGCTAAGGTGGGAGAGAGGCTCTGACGCAGCCGTCTACTCCATTTGCTTCCGGAAGTCGAAGTCGGAATTTTTGGTTCTGAGGTGGAAAGCTCAATAAAAGATCCAAGAAAAGATGTCAATTATCTAACTTGAGCTGACGTGCATCAGAACAGCAGAGTTGGCTTAAATGTGTATTTGTGTCTCTTTTTATTTCAAGTAAAACGTCAGTTGTATGTTTATACAAATATAGAAAGTTTTTTTTTATTTAGCTGATTTGATAGATTGTGAACTAATGTATTACTAAATAATAAATGAACTGCTGATAGTGATCAAGGCATAAGAAAAATGCTAATCATGAATTTCAGTCTTCATTTCTTTATTCAATGATTTATGTTTGCTTTAAATTCTATACATCACATCTTAAGGTAATTCCTATTTATATACGAAAATAATCACTAATTATAAAAGCCAAACTAAGGTCAAATTATATGTTTTTTTATAAATATTGACTGGAGACTGGTCCTCTACTGAGACCAAGTGTTTTTAAGTGATTTTGGATGCTCTGGGTAACTGAGTTTGGCACCCCTGTTTTAGACTAAGATCATCTTATGTTGAGAAATTACAGTTGTAGCCAGTATAGTCAAACCTCGAAAATAAAGTTGTGAATGCTCTCAGGTGATACCACAAGATGTCATGTTGAGAGTATGTGTTTGAATGACTCTTGGATGCGACCTCATCAAATTTTAACTCAGTATCTGGAAAAATTAATGACCTATAGCCATTTTTATGTTGGTGATTAACAGTTAGTTGTGGCATCCCTCATGAATTGGACAGACTCTAAAAAGTTAATCAGTTGTATATGTATACCCAATAATTATTTCCTAAAAATGCCATTAAAACCCGTCTAGTGGTATATGAAATATTTTGCTAATAGACAAACAAACAAACACACACACAAGCAAAAACATTGTTGTCTGCCTTTGCAGATGTAAGAGGGTATAGAAGACTTCATTTGGAAGGAAAATAAGGGCCAATTTGAGTCCATTTTCAAAAACACGTCCAGGCGTCAACACAGATAATTTAAAAACGGGGGTGATTACAGCTGAATAAGCAAGTGTGCTCAGCTCGTTTCTAAACCACAGTTGAACTTGGTACAGTAAATAACCTGACCTGAATAAAGTCAAGCAAATCTGGGAGAAAGTGGTATATATTTAGAAAACAGCCACTGGTATGACAGAGAAAGAGAAATGTGAAAAGAATCTTTAGTTAAAGCAGGTGCAGCTGGGGGTTTGAGCCTGTCAGGTCTGACTGCAGTAATCAAACACTATTACTAGAGCCTTAAAAAAAAGGGGGGGGGGGGGGCTTATAGGAGGGGGTAGTGCTATAGAAAGTCCTGCTCAACTGTAAGGCTTATAACATGTTTTTTTGTTTGTTTTGTTTTTTGTAAGTGTGGCTGTAGAGAGAGGAGAGACCTCAGTGCTCAGCTTGGGGCGTATAATCTATGGTTCATTTGCAGCTTTTTTCCCCCGGTATGACAAGCCGTTTACAAGACGTAGCCTCTGCCGCTGACCCAGTTCTGAGTGGCTGCGTCTCGTGACAAGGGCCTGCCTCCCCATCAGGCCCTGCTCCTCATCTAACTGACGATAACACCGCCACCCTCTGCCTCTGTGAACTGTGGGAAAAAAATAGGTCGCCCTGACCCATTTTTCTTCTCTCTCTTTTTTCTCTCTTTCTCCCCATTGACCCACTGGAAAAACGTTCACAGCCCACTTTTGGGTTGCAACCCACCAGTTGAGAATGACTGTTTTAAACAACTGAATTTCACAATCTACTCCTCTTACTGGTCAAATCCCTTAAGCAGTAGTCTAAATGAGACCCTATGCCTTTTTAAAACAGAGTCACACACCAGTCATTTAAAACCAATGAAGGTATGACATGTCATCAGAGTTGAGAAATTATGAGCTTCTCCTGGCTAAGAGAGGTGTTTCAGGGCTAAGAGGGCCGTGAGCTGCTCTAATGCCTTGTAGCATGACACTGGAACCTTCAGATTCCTCCGAGTCAGTCAGGACATACCTGGGATCACACACCAAGCTCTCATGCAAGCCCCTTACTTGTGAAGCTGCGCTCTCTAATGTACTCTGCATGTTCCGGTAATCCGACAGCTGAGAGTTTCATTCATTTAGTTTGTTCTGCTGCACCATCTGCATCTGTGCCGGTGACAGTGTGAAACTCCTAGTTAACACACACCTTTGACTGTAAATCTAAAAAAATAAATGCACCAGCCAAAAATCACTCCTCTCTCCATGGTACTTTGCTGTTGCTTAGTAACCTTTGTTTAGTTCTGCTCAAGGGCTGTATCTGTAGGAGTTGAACTGACATGTAATTATTGTCTTAAAAACTTACCTTTACAGAGACTTTGTGAACTAAATAATTCAACTTAAGTTATATGTATTATCCCACTTTCACCTGCCACCAAAGGCCTTCAGAATTACAAGCATTAAATTTTATTTTTGTACTCAGCATTACACCAAATTGACACGTCATTTTTAAAACCACAACCTGACTCTTGTAGCCAATGGTTAATCTCCTAAAATAGATATCCTCACCCAACATTAGCCTTGAACATTAGCACACGTCCCACAGACGCTAGCAGCTATATGTGTTTTCATGTGTGCCTATGTGCCTCAGCCACAGTTTGGTACTTTAAAACCAAAGAGAGTCACCTGCTTTAAAAGCAGAGAGTTTAGCGCACTTTCTCATTCTCATGCTGCTATAAATGTTTTAAAAAACACCAAAGCGACACCTTATCTTGTAGTTCGAGTGTCAGGTGCAACAAAATACGACCAACGAAAACACAAAAAGGGTGCTGGAAGGAGAAGAATCTGAGTAGTTTTATTCTAGGGGGTTGGTGAAGACTAGTTTCAGTTAAAGGGGTGGATGTAGGTCAAGCCCTACCTCTTCATAAGCACCAAGGTCAATGCTGAATGGAAGGCAAGGTGGCTTAGACAGAAACAGGCCCTGAATAAAGCACATTTGTCTGGCTTCTGTGCCAGTGCTAGAGCTAGATTAGTAAACACGGTTACACAAGCACCCCACACCTCCATCATAACCCTTGGTGTTTATGTGCATGTTGAAGGAAAAACAACTCACAAGCGTTACACAAGTTGTACTGTCGCTTCCTTTAACAACCCAAATGTGGCTTAACAGTAAATGACAGATGGGTTAGTAACACACATCGTGCTGCTGTTTTTGGACATAATGCAGTAGAACAGAACCATGTCTGACTTGTTGAGTCTGAAAAAAATAAAGAAATCAACCAATTTATTCTAGCAACAAGTGACTTTGCTACAAGTGTATTGGGCTGGTAATAATTGGTTTCTGATTTTAAATGTCACATCCCAGCAAATGCTTATCTATGCCTAACAAGAGAACCCTGAACTTAATCAGGAAAACTCAACTTAAATGCACTACCAGAATTTAAGGTTTAAAACTGTCTGAAGAACTGACTGCAATTTCAAAATAATAAAAGTATTTTTTTTTAAAACATAAGGAGACAAAAAAAGACAAAAAGGAAGCCATAAGCAGACACAAATAGAGCTAGTATGCTGAACTAGATTTCAAATAGCACTAAGTTTATTGAAAGATTTAAAAAGAGCTCAATGCAGTTCAATAACCCATCCATCCATTTTGTTAACACACTTCTTCTTTTCGGGTCTCAGGGAGCTGGTGCCCATCTCCAGCCAACACAGCCTCGGTTGATTTTGCACAAACGCTTTTGTCTAATAATCTGAACTAAACAGAATATTAAATTTTCAGTGAAAAATGAAAAAGCGCAGTAACTTGATGTTGTTTTTAGAGAAAATAAATGTTTTTCACTGTAGTAATCTATTATCAGACAGTCAAAATTTTTATTTAACCCAAAATTATTATAATATTTTTTTTTGGATAAACATTGAGGCTGAAAGAAACCAATTAAAATTATTCAAAAAAATCTGAACGTTAAATGATTATTTGAACAACTAAGATTTTTGCATCTGTAAAATGACGAAGATGCAAAAATCTTGGTCATGGCTAAAATGCTAAAACATGATAACCACAAGGCAGTTTGATAGCCAATGGATAGTGTCAAGTTGGCTCTGTTGTTTTGTTTACAGTCTCATCTCAGGTGGCCTGCAACTGTTGGAGACAAATTCGCAACTAAAAATGGAGTAAAATTGCAAGAAAAAACACAATCCTTAGGTAGCCTTTACTAGTTGGCTTTTTATAATGTATGTGAATGTTCTGTACAGTGCCCTGTGACAACCTTTGTTTTGACTAGGTGCTAAAAAATAAACTGAATTGAATTTTTTGTTGCAGTCTCACTGAACTGAGTATTTGCAACAAAGTCATCAGCGAGATGTGCAGTCACATTTTGAGAGGCCAGCTTTTAATAGTCACGAGTTATTTTCATGTGCAAAACTGCATTCTTGGCCATGCACATTGTTTTGTCGCCATTTGTTGCAAAATTTGTGCAACAAATGCTTCTGTAATGCCTCTGTGACTCATGCTAAAAAGTTCAGAACCACCACAAATATCACAAGACTTGCTGGAGATTCTCTCATGAGTCTTGTTCACCAGCCAGTCAAAGCCCAGTGAGATACCACTTTTTGTCGTAACACACAATTAACCAATAAGAAACTGACAAACTGGTTCTAACAAACTGTTCAAATCATTGGGGGGGGAAGAGCATATAATGAATTCATAAGTGTTTTCAGACGTTTTGTTTTTGATTGTGGGCATGTGGTTTTTTTAGAGTTGTTTTAGCAAACTGTGCATGGGTTTTGATTTCCCTGCCATATGGTAAACGTATCTGAGATGCAGAGATATTAACATAGTAGCATATAAATACCCTAGGGCAGAGACATTAGTGTGGTCCAAAGTGAGACGACGAGCCAGTGTCGTTGAAGCAGCTTTAGTGAGTGAGTGAGTGAAGGCAACTGCAATAACAGGAATGCAAGTAGCCAGTTCACTCTGGACATGAATCACTGTACACATGAAATGACCTTCCCTGACACATGCTGGTCTAAGTGACCGAGAATTGAGAAGATGACTAAACCTGCTCAGCTCGTCACCACAGTCAAACCCGAGCTGAGACTTACTCTGCCTCTGAGTCTGGGTGACCTCAACCCTGTCTGATCCATGGAGTGATTAGCAGCTGAATGACGGTCCCTGCAGCTACAAGTAGCTCTGTGGCTAGCACTCCCTCATCCTCCTAAACATGCAAAGTCAGGGAAGAGTATAGGGGGTGAGGCTGGGTGAAGGGTGTCACATGATTGGATCTTTTGCTGGAGAGTTACCTATAAAGCCTCAGCAATCGGGTCAAGGTCAGGCTTTAATGCCAATGGAAAATAGAGGAGTCAGTATGTGTGTGTGTGTAAGAGTGCACAAACAGAAGAGACCGAGGAGGGACAACTGTTTGCTCTACACGTTCAGCAGTCGTGGGTCTTTGACAACTTGAAAGCACAAGTGATGATTCTATTAGCTATATTAATCTTCCTGCTTAGTGGACACTTTTATTCAAAGTCACTTACACAATTATCACTCTTCCACATCTCTTTTCATTTTACAGCTGGATATTTACTGAAGGAATTCAGGTTAATTGCCTTTTGCTCAAGGGCAGAGGGTGAGCAGAGTATGAGCCAGCAATCCTCTGGTCACCAGTCCATTTTTCCTAAGTAATAGGTCATATAGCTGCCTGAAGTCATCTCCTCTCAAATGGCTTCTCTCTACAACTGGGAGCCTTCTAACAGCTGTAGTTCTGAAGCACAGTCTGTTTACTTGCCTGTAGTGAGGATGGTGGTGAATAACACCACCTCACTAATGGATTTACAAGTAGGCTGCAGGTTCACAAAAGCACAGCATGTTTCAGAAATGTAAGAGACCACTTGAAGAGAAAAGAAGGAGACAAGGGCCATGCCAAATGTCCCCAGTCCTGCCTTTGTGGTGCTGGAACGCATTCATTTTTCATTTAGTCACATGCCACACATTCAGCCATGTTTGCTCAAACATATTTACTGAAAGTGCAATGAGTCACTTAAGTATTCACTGGTAATTTATAATGGTGAAGGGAATCTGTCATTTGACAGCCTTTGCGAGGCTGACCTTTATGCGTTTTTAATGGAATATCCTGTCGGATGAATGCCAAATATCTACCTTGAAATAACATGCAATATAACAAAATATTTCAAGGGTGACTCTATGGCATTCCTCTGCTGCAGATCCATCTGAACCTACAAAGCTTCAACACTTCACGGCCTCCCGCACAGGACCCCTGTTGCCCAGCAACAATTCAGCTCATTATTAAAGGGCAAAAAAATTACACGATCCAGCTGAAGTGAAAGGAGGATAAAATAACTGATAAGTGCTGAACACACACACACAAATCAGTCTTCTGTAAGTTGTGGGTCTGAATAAACAAAGTGGGAAAAATCAGGTCTTCTATGTTCCACTAGTAAAGCAATGCCAAGAAATGTGTAAGTGATCACGCTTACTTGAAAAACAGAACAGCTAATTATCGCCCGCCACCAAAGGAGAAGCAGCGATAATGTTTTAGCTTGTGGGATTCTGTTTAATGTGTGCGTGTGTTTGTGTGCTCATTTGCCTGTAGCACTAGCAAAGCATCTCAAACATTTGGAGTCAACTCAATTGTAGATGGGCCACCACAGCTAATTGCCCATAACATATGCCCCTTTTACACGGGCTCTAAAGGTCCCGGCTCCACTCTACTCCACTTGCTTTGTGCGCGTTTCCACCGGCATTTTTTTCGAGGCCGGCCCTGCTTTTTTGGTCCCTGCTTTGGAGTAGGGCCAGCTGGGTCGACACTGCTTTGGTGGGTGGCGCAAGCTTAGCTCCTGTTCACTCATTGGTCGTGGGTGTGACCAGATGCAAGCATAAAGAGCGAACGGTAGGAATATAAACAACAGCGTTAGCTTACCCTGCAACGTTTATGCCGTCTGTCCCCCAGCTGAAGGAGCTGTAAAGCCTGAAATCTCTGGCGGATAACAGCTGTCCTACTCCGCGCAACAATCGCGGCATCCAGAGCATTTCTTCCACTGCGCCTCTCTTCCTGAAGTCTCAGGAGAATCCCCATAAGTTTAAAAAATAGCAACAACACAGGGCCAACGTTGTCCATAGCACTTCCGTTGTTTACACAACTTTCGCCAAGTTTCACCCCAAGATGATTTTTGTTTATAATTCTGGCATGAAAAGTGGTGGGCGATATGCATTTTTTTGAGGAATGCTTGCCTTTTAATTTGCAAGACTAGCTCTCAGGCCTAAAGTTGAACAATCTCTGAATCTAACTAAACATCTTTTTACTTTAAACTCCCACAGATCCAGCCTTGAAACATAAGCTATAGCATACATGCCCCCCTCCCTCTCTGTTACTTTCCTCCTTTCCTCCCTTGACATCCTGCGCAATATATCCATCATTCATTCATAAATTCTGAAAACTCCTCTTTAGTTAATTGCCTGGGAAAATTTAATTTCAAACAAAAGCTTTTAAAAAAGAAAGATATAATTAAGTTGCAGGGGCTCTCTCTGCCCCTCCTTGTTGAATGGGGGGTGGGGGGCTGCTCTGCATTGCACTGCTGTGTGTCAGGGAAGTCACACAGCCATGTTTAAAGCAGAATGTTACATAAAGCCTCCCCCACCCCCTCACCCCTTCTGCACAGGCTTACTGCACCAGACGTTGTGTCCTTGCTCAAGGTTCCCAAAAGGACAGGCTGCTAAGAAGTTGGGAAGGACAGGGCCCTGTGATAGCCTGCAAAAAGAGAGGGTGGAGGGGGAGGGGGGAGTTGTTGCCTGTGACAGCCTTGGACTTTGAATTCAGCGCCAGACAGGCTCATGCATCAATCCCTCAACTCACAAAGACAAGCCGCTAACCTTGACGAGGCTGGGAACTCTTCAGGAATGAGTGGCATTTTCACTTAGCCCCGGCTTCTTGCCCGCACTGTCCTGCCACACAGACCAGGTCAAATAGGACACGAATGGCCAACAGTCTACCTCACCTTCTGAGTTTTGTGACCCTTTGGTCTGCCCTTTCACCTTTAGGCTTCTTAAACCCAAACAGGGACATCATCTATAATATATTTGAAGGAAGCAGAAATAGAAATTCCTACATTAAGTGCAGAAGCTGTTTACCACAATGCCTGCTACAAACGTATTGATGTACAACCTTAGCCCATCACAACAAAAACTCCCTACTATTAAAGACAGGGTTTCCCCCAGCATATTATAAGCCTGGCGGATAACCAAGCTAAGCTCCGCTTGTTTATTATAAATACGTCATTTTTTATACACGTTTTTTCCCACCCGCACCCCCAAAACCACTGCCTTTATCTATCTCACCGCGCGAGGGTGCGCGCGCCAACAGTGACGCAATCGCGCTGTCCCCACCTCTGCGCGAAGGTCCCGCGGGGTGTCGCGTCATGCACCTTTTGTAACTTGGTGAGGACCGCACGCACCGTACTCCATTCAACCATCTGCTCTCTTTTTTACCGTATTTCCACTGGTTACGTGGCATACTGCCCCCCGTCATTTTGGAGAATACTGCTCCGACGTAAGCGCCAAATATAAACAGCATCTCTCCGTTTTCTGTTGTTATTCATTGGCCTGGAAGTGAGACATGTGTTGGTGCTTTGTTTGCACTTTTTCATTTATGTTAATTTTATTTTTTGTGAATGTGACTTAAATTAGCATTTAAATTCGGTGCAATCAATTAGTATTTATTTTAATTGTATTTTTGTTTAAAAAAGTATTTTAAAAGTGCCTTTTTGTAAAACTGTAGTTGTTTAAATATTTGGCACAAATATCTTACAATATCAAACAATAAATAGCCATATTTTCAACTTTCTGTCAACTTTAATCATTTTTTTTTACTAAATCACGGTTGTCCGGTGGTCGTCCGGCGATCAGCCGGCGATCGTCCGGCAAACAGCCACCTACAACCAGGCTTAGCCTCTTTTCTGGGGGAAACCCTGAAATACACACAAAAAAGGGCAAAAACCTATAGCCTTCAGCAATAAAATGCTGGAAACATGCATCCCTTTATAAGATGTCACTGTGCCTGTTACATGCACACACATCTTAGGCAGGCCTAATATCCACAGGCATGTATCCTCACTCCCTCTGCAGCCACCCACGCTTTCAGTGATATTGGCCTGTCTGTGGTGAAGAAGTGCCTTTCCCCTGGTCTGGTCTGACTGCAGGATCCCGGCTGCGTGCTCACCACAGTGGAGAAGTAGAGAAACCTTCATACTGCACCAGGGGAAAAGGAGACAGAGAGAGGCACTCTCCTACAGCTATGACCACACCAACCCAGCCAGGACAGTCAGCTCCTCTCACTTCCCCTACAGCCTCTGCTACTTTGTGCTCAGTTCTTTATCTAACATACAACAGGAGTGGGGCACTGGAGATTTGGTGTTGAGCTGGTAATTTTGTTACCACTTTAAGAGCAGCAGCTCAGGTTCACTGATCAGCACGGTTTAGGTTCTGCAGCTGCTGTTCTTAAAGGAAGCCCACGCTTTACACATGCAATTAATTTGACCTGCAATATCTCGCTCCCTTGGCCTCCTTTCCATTCAGCCAGCAATTTCAGCAAAGTCTAAATAATTCACAGCAATCGCAATCAGCAGCGATCAATCGGCAGGGATAATTGAAGGGCCTGTCATTGCGACGAGGCCAAGGTGAAGCGTGGAGGCAGAGCTGGAGGTGAGGGTTAAAAGGAGGGAGGGGGTGTCATTCAACAGATGAAGTCTGACTGGTACAGCTTTCAGGGGCTGCAGAGGAGGAGGAGCCCATCTTTCATCCACACATCTCATCATTCTGCCTCCCTGTCAGGGGTGGGGTTTAGACTCTATTTTTAGATGCATCAAATCACGAATGAATCTGAATCAATTTTAAAATGTCAAAATTTGACTTGGGTAATGTTAATCTGTGCTGTTGTTTCAATAGAGTCAGCAGAGTAGTTGCACAGTGTTTTTTGTCCTAGTAGAGTTTCCATAGTTGCTGTAGTAGAAACCATCAAGATATATTATAACTGGACACATGGCAGCACAGCAGAGCAGTGGTTAGAGCTGTTGTCTCACAGCCACCCTCTTGCTGTGAGACAACAGTGAATATGTAAACAGCACCATTTTGGATTAAATTCTGAACAACGGGAGAAACATGTTCATGAAAGAAACAACAACAACAGCGAGGGTGACCGTCTCTGAATGAGACTGCTGTTTTGAGAGCCACCACCTAAACCCCTCAACTAAACAGCTTACAGCAGAAAGACAGTACAACTGCCCATGAAATAATCTCATTCCATTGAGCATCATCCACCTCTGTCACTTAATTTTCTGCAGACTATACAGGCATAATATTGGGTAGAAGTCCAATAAATTCTAAACTGCAATAATATAATACTTGGTAGTGGTTCAATCATTCAGTGCAACCTGCTAGTGTCCTTACAAAAACAACTCTTACTAAATTATAAAGAAGAAGCCATTTTGGTTTTGTGGACTGATGGTTCAGGTACAGCTCTGACCTGCTGATTCAGATTTTGTCTGACTTCAATTTTTCTCAAAGAATTATAATTAACAGAACACAATACATATTTAAATTTCTATATAAAATAAAATGATACACCTCTAGGAAATAGAGAAGTTGTGGAAATTCAAGGCCTCAGTAGTACCAGTGATCATCGGATCACTCGATGCTGTGACCCCCAAACTGGAAGAGTGGCTCCAACAGATCCCAGGAACAACCTCAGAGATCTCTGTCCAGAAGAGCGCAGTCCTAGGAACAGTTAAGATACTAAGCAGAACCCTCAAGCTCCGAGGCCTCTGGTAGAGGACCTGAGCTTAAAGTGAAAGTAGAACCACCCATGTAGAAAAAATATGGGGTGAGCTGGGTATTTTTCATATTTAAATTGTTAATTAAAATAACATGTTATTCTGCTTTATCAATACCTTTAAATTTGCCTGTCTGGTCTTAGTAAAATGTTTAAAGTACAAAAACAACAGAATAAAATAAATTAAAAAAAGAAAACAGTAGATAACTGAGCTTTCTCTCTCTGTCACTGGAAATCTATAAATAATTTCCAGATTATTAGACAGAGCCATGTGTATGAATATAACCCAACAAAACAATAAATACAGTATGTTTGAGTTATAAGACAGATGATAGCTTCTTAACATTCTAATTTTTTGCTGTACACCTCAGAATATACTGGTGCAGCACATTGCACATCCTACAAGATCTCTATGTAAATTATACTGCAAGTAAAGACAAAAACTAACCTCTTATTTAATGTTAGATCTGTTAGATTGTTAAGTCTTTTGTTCATTTTACTGATACATCATCCTTCATGCCGTGAATGATCATTGATTAAACCCATTAGGAGCAGAGGACTCATCATGGGTGAGAGAGAAGGTGCTGAGCTGCACCTCTACAGTAAAAATGATTTACATATTTTTGTAAAACAAAGATAAAATGATCACTGTGCTGACATTTTAACATATTTTATCAGCACTGTCAGCATGGTTAGAATTGCTAACTGTAACAAGTTTTCCACAGGGCTGCCAACAGTTCCTAATCCTACGTGTCCCATGACAGAAGCTGAAAGCTCAAAAGAATAAAAAGAGCAACTTTTCTGTGATCCACTGTGTGATCCATGTGTGTCTGCTGCATGAAGTCTTACATGAAAACCCTCCACAGATATCCCTTAATAGGCTCTGCACCTTTTGTGCTGACTTTAAACCCCCTATCGTATGTACAACCCACTCTTCTTTACTCAGTTGGTAAAAGCTTCCACACACTCACTAAGTGGAAAAGCATTGAATTTTTAAGTGCTGACCAGTTGATGTCTCTGAAAACTGGTAGGTTTCACAAGCAGATTTCTAGGTGAACCTCTACTAACTGGCATTTTACAATATGCTGAGATGCGAAGCCAAAAACACACTGGGAACACCACGGCATGATGCGTCATCAGAACCATGGCAATTAAAGCCACTAAAACATACAGGATGCATCAAAATCAAGTGGCTGTAATAACACAGATCAGCTTTCAAATATAAGCTCTATTATTTCTCTCTCTCACCACATTAACCAAATTCACTCACCGGACAATATCTTTTTTGCCATTGTCTTCAGTAATGACAAGTTTGGTGTCATTTCTGGAAACGTTCAACTGCAGTAAAAAAAATGCCTTCATCCATTTTTAAATTTTAGATATGAAACAGCTCTACGCCTAAACAAGAGAAGAACTTTCAACAAAAGCTGCTACGGGAACCTGGATGTCCAAGCAGGCAGTGAGTTCCCATAAAATTAGATTTATTTAGGATGCAGAGGTCGTAACTGAAAATAATGGGAGGTGGAAGTTTTGACGTGCCTCATACACCACCTGTGTGTTTTGCCCTGACCTGTACTGTATTAAAATGGGATTGAATCAACTGTTTTTAAATGTAAATAATTTGGAATCGAAATCCATTTCGGACTGAACTGAATATATGAGTTGAACTGTTAGGTTTTTGTATAGCATTCTGAGATGGCTTTTGTTGTGAATCGCCGCTATATATAAAGAAACTGAACTGAACTCTTAGCTGCATTTTACAAACAGCTGCAAAACATTTTGTAACTTAAGAACAGGACTGAGGATTATATTGAAGCACTGATACAGTTTATTGACGACATGTTTTGGAGAACTTCCTAATGATAAAGCAATGATTTTATTTATTTATTTATTTGGCATTAAAGAGCTGAAAACTTAGTTTTGTTTTTTTTTCTTAGTTTTCAGCTCTTCTTCTTAGCCTTTATTGAGTGTAAGCAAGCAAAGATGAACAAGGGAAGAAATGCACGTGGAAGTGAAGCAGAAAAGCAAAAAGACTTAAAGAAAACACCACATCACGAGTCTCAAACCAAACATTTCTTTCAGAGTCAACAAGACATCTGAAGCATTTAACATTTGTTAGGCCCGAGCAGCGACAGCGCTGCGAAGGCCTATTGGATCTG
>NC_051442.1:27204186-27214615 GCF_001649575.2 Kryptolebias marmoratus
ATGTGCTCTAACTCTTCAACCGTTAGACGTAGGAAGGTCAAACCTCACACCATGGCACAGGACTGGTATTGATCCTGACTGAAGGCAATTTGGGACATTTGCTGTAAAAGCCACCTAGTGGACGGTGCAGGAAAGGCGCGAGAGCATAGACTGCGGTCGCCAGAGCTCCCGCGATTGCAAGAGCTCCCGCGGTCGCCATAGGCCGAAGCGGCGCTGAGCTGCGAGGGCCGCCAACGCTGCTTGCAGCTTTAATTTATTTTTTATTTTGAGATGTGAAACCAGTCTCAAAGGGAAAACATAACCAATGGACAATATTTTAGCCATTATTGTAAAACTAGAATTTTGAAGTGCATAAATGAAATGTTCTATGGAGAGATGAGAGTGAGATGAGGTGTCAGGAAGGGATGGTGTAGTCCGGGTCTGTCAAATCCACTGAGATGTGAGGTACAAAAGAAGGGGCACAGAAAAAAAAGAGGTGTAAAAACCATTTCATAATTGGAAGAACTATCATTCCTAGAAGGAATGTATATTGTCCATTGCCTTTCATGCTTTTGAAAAAAATCATCTTGTGATGGCTCATGAGTTATTTTGCTAACAGACAGACACAAACACGGGCCCACACAGACAAAAACAAATAATTAAATCTTCTCATGCCAAGCCTTTTGATCAGCTCTAACTTTTGTCCAGTTAAGTTGAGAGAAATATTTAAATCCCAATATGACGTTTTCATCATGACTGCTGTGGTGTAAACCTCTGTCCAATAAAAGCGATGCCTCTGACTGCTGTCATTAGCAGAGTGTTCAGTGTGTAAACAGTAAAATGATTTGGCTGAATGGATGCTCTACATGAGTATTATTGAGCCCAGACAATTAGAGAAATGAACCGATGGCCTGAAGGTCTCCTGTCTGAAGCCCCGTTGGGCTGACAAAGTTCTGAACAGTAAGTAGATGAGAAAGTCTTTTCTGATGCTCAACACCCTGTCAGTGCCCTTGAACAGCATTCAGTAACTAACTACAGGAGAGCTGGGCTTCTCCCAGGTCTGTAATAAATCAAGATCTCTGCAGTAAATGCAGAACTCTTATCCCACTACATTCAACATTAGTCCTCTCTCTTCCAGAGGATCTCAGCCATCGATTCAACTCCAAGCATGCTTGGAAAGGAATGCATATCACCTGCCGCCTTTCTTGCCAGAGTTTTAGACTAAAATCATCTTATGATGAGAAATGACAGAGTTATAGTCGTTTTAGTCAAACCTTGTTAATGATGTTATGCGCAATCTCATGCAATGTTGTGAGATCCTGTGACATCTGTTAGTGCTCAGAGAATGTGCTGAGGATGATTCTCAGCTACTTCCAAACTAGATTTTAGCTCAACATCTGTAAAACTGACTGAGTCAAATCCATTTTGGTGTTGGCTAAGGTCGACAAGTTTTGGCAGTCTTCTTAAATTGGGCTGACTTCAAAAAGTAATCAGTTGTACATGAACATTCAATGATTGCTGTATGAAAGTTTAATTAAAGTCTGTCCAGTGGTTCATGACATATTTTGATAACAGACAGACAGTTGATTCCAACAGTTGGTGGCAGTGCTTTAAAAACAGATCATGCATGATCATTTAGTGCTTGGAGTATGTGCTGGTCATGACACTTGACCTCGACTACAGGAGATTTCAGCTTTATATCTGTAAAATTGGCTAAGTTCCAGCAGCTTTTGTGTTTCTTAAACTAAATTGGCTGTGGCGGCCATCTTAAATTGGATTACCTTCAAACATTAATCAGTTGTCGACATACAGTCAATGATTAGAGAGAGTTCCATTAAAATTCTTCAACTGATTCATGCAATATTTTTGCTAATTGTCAGACTTACACACACACACACACAGATATGGGCAAAAACATTATTGCCCTTTTGCCTTTGGTAGTGAGTGATAAACAAACAAGATGCCACTCTTGATTCTGTCTGACTGCTTTTTGTGTTGTGACAGATTTCCACAGCTACAGAAGTTACAGAGGCCGGTACTCGACTATCACAAGCCTCATCCTGTAAATAAAGAAATGAGTCCACTTCACAGTTTATAGGGAGATTGAAAAATGACTGCTTTTGTTTCACCAGCACACCTGCATGACTACAATCCCATGTGCACAAGTCAAAACGTGCCACTTTCATACAGTAACGGTAGTGCAGTTTTTATTTGATGGCAGATAAGATTTGGTGCCATGAAAGCCAGCCAGTGGACAAGAGGGACAAGTACAGAGTCCAGTCTTGTGACTGTACAGGAGCCTTGACATGATTTGCATTGAGCCATTTGAATGTTCTCTGGTTCTGTTGCAGGCTACTTACGACACATCGCCCAATGCAGCTCTGCTGACGAAAGCAGATAGCTCAGTCAAATCAAGCCTACCCAACACAGAAGACCCTCAAAGCTACAAGACACACCCCATTTATTAAATACATAAAGAGAGTATTTCGTATTTTCTATGAAAACGCAGTGTGAATACTGAGCGCTGAATGACTGATGACATTTGTTGCAGGAGATGAAACTGAGCTGTAAGAAGGGAAAACAAGCAGAACAGAATTAAAAGGAGCTAAACAACAGCTAAAAACAAAAACAAACTAAACTGTCACTGTAAGCTAAGAATTAGCTAAACTGTAGCTACAGCTAAACTTAGCAAAACTGTCACTGAAAGCCAAGTTAGCAAAACAGTAGCTAAAAAATAAAAAGGTCCATTAAAAGTGCCAGTATTCTGATGTAGATTTTAAATAACAAGGAATTAAAGAGATCTCAGTGTTTTTCTATGGGGAAAAGTAAATAAAGTTAAATAACTCAAAAAGTGTAAAAGATATAAATACTAAAAGCTATAGCATACTATTCCCAATTGAGTGAAACATTTTGATATGTAAAAATAATAACAGTAGATATTAGGGTTTCCTCCAGTGTATTATAAGCCTGGCGGGCCGCCAGGCTTTCCCTCTCCCGCTGCCAGGCTAAGCTCCGCTTGTTTATTATAAATACGTCATTTTTTATAAACTTTTTTTTTTTCTTGCGCATCAACTTGACGCGTTGATCACCAACAGTGACACAATCGCGCTGTCCCCGCCCCTGCGCGAAGGCCCCGCGCCGTGTCGCGTAGCGGTCATGCATCTCCCAATTTTGGTAACTTTGCACGGGCCGCACTATTTTAAAAATGGACGATTTCATTGCTCTAGAGAAGCTGGTTCACCTGTATCAGCATTTATATGACCCCTCTATGAGAGACCACAAAGTTTGGTTCAAAACTCATGGAAGGAGATTACTGCTGCAATAAAAAGGAGTGTTTATAGTCCACAATGGTTAGTTGAGACGAATTTCAGAGGGTGGCTTTACAAGACTGAAAACGGTAAGGAGGGTTTCCCCCAGAAAAGACACTAAGCCCGGTGGTAGGTAGCCGTTCGCCGGCCGACTGCGATTTAGTAAAAAAAATGATTAAAGTTGACAGAAAGTTGAAAATATGGCTATTTAACATTTGATATTTTAAGATATTTGTGCCAAATATTTACACAACTACAGTTTTACAAAAAGGCACTTTTTTTAAAACAAAAATACTGTTAAAATAAATACTAATTGATTGCACCTAATTTAAATTCTAATTTAAGTCACATTTACAGATAAATTAAATTAACATAAATGAAAAAGTGCAAACAAGGCACCAACACGCATCTCACGTCAAGGCCAATGAATAACAACAGAGAACTGAAAAACAGAGAGATTCTGTACTGTACTGTGCATATCTAATGCTGAATATAATAGCATCATTTTACTGTTAAACAAAGATAATATTTTCACTAAGCACAAAACATGCTTACCATATTCAGTCTTGTAAAGCCATCTGCTGACTTTCGGCTCAACTACCCCTTTTTGGTTAAACCTGCTCGTTCGATGTTTATTGACCTCCACTGTTGACCCAGTGGAGGTGGTGGCAGACAGGAGAATGAGGATGAAGCTTCAGCGTATGCTGGAGTACCTGTCCCACCTCATGCACCACTCTCTGACAGAACTGAGCACCTCCTTTAGTGCCCGGCTGTGGCACCCTAAGTGTGTGAAGGAAAGATACCGCAGGTCTTTCCTTCCGGCCGCCGTCAGACTGTACAACACCTGCTGCTCTCAGTAGTTCACTACTCTCTACTATAGGCAATAAACCCGTTTGCTTTACTTACTTATCACTGGTATGGTGTTCAACTGTGAGCAACATCAAAATTCACCACGTATAACATAACTTGCCTATCAGATACTATGTGCAATTATTTATTTACTTTAGTCTATGTGTAACATCATTTATCTGCTTACCCTAACATATACAATCGGAATTTACTTATTTTTTTACTGTACTGTTTCAGTATTTTTTATATTCACTTGTATTTTTTGTATATTGGTTCTGTTCTGTCCTCTGTGCTGCTGTAACAATGCAAATTTCCCCGCTGCGGGATTAATAAAGGAATATCTTATCTTATCACTGTGGCTCTGACAACATGCTAACTCCAGCGGTAGATGAAGGTGGCTCGGCCTCAGGGCTCATTAGAGTCACGCAGGGCTCCGCGAACAACGCGCGGACCTGAGTGCATGGTGGGGGCGTTTATACTTGGCGCTTACATCGGTGCAGTATTCTCCAAAAAGACGGAGGGCAGTACGCTACGTAACCAGTGGAAATACGGTAAAAAAGAGAACAGATGGTTGAATGGAGAGTGGCGCGCTCGGTCCACACAAAGTTATAAAAGGTGCATGGCGCGACACAGCGCCGGACCTTCGCACAGGGGCGGGGACAGAGTGATTGCGTCACTGTTGGTGCACGCACCCTTGCACGGTGAGATAGATAAAGGTAGCGGTTTTGGGGGAGCGGGTGGAAAAAAAACGTGTTTAAAAAATGACGTATTTATACTAAACAAGCGGAGCTTAGCCTGGGGGCAGGGTCACCAAAGGCGCCAGGCTTATAATATGCTGAGAGAAACCCTGACGGTAAGCATGTTTTGCACTAACTGAAAATATTAATACGACTCGTGCTAATTTATCCTTGTTTAACAGCAAAATTATGCTATTAAATTCAGCATTAGATATGTTTTGTTTCATGTAGTGATCCAACATGCAGCCTGTGCCACAAAAAGCACAGTACAGTAGAGCATCTCTCTATTTTTCAGAGTTCTCTGTTGTTTTTTATTGGCCTTGACGTGAGACGTGTTGGTGCCTTGTTCGCACTTTTTCATTTATGTTCATTTAATTTATTTGTAAATGTGACTTAAATTAGGATTTAAATTAGGTGCAATCAATTAGTATTTATTTTAATTGCATTTTTGAAAAAAAAAAAAAAAAAAGTATTTCAAAAGTGCCTTTTTGTAAAATTGTAGTTGTGTAAATATTTGACACAAACATCTTACAATATTACATAATAAATAGCCATATTTTCAACTTTCCTGTCAACTTTAAGCCGGCCGCTTATCCACTTTTATGGGGGAAACCCTGTATATGGAAGTAATATGACTGTAAAAAGGTACAAAAGAAACCAAAACAGGAAAACAACAGTGTGTGAATGCTGACTCAGTGTTCACACTGGTATAAACCAAACTTTTCAAGTGGGACTTTAAATCTGTGTTGTGTCTGTGTAAAGGCTTTAGTAATCTGTGGCAGCAGAGGACAGGCTGAACTACCTTGAACACCTCGTGTGATTTCAGGTCAAATAATTAAGCAGTTTAAATTATCAACAAAAAAGACAGACCTCCAGACACAGACAGAACTTAAAGGTTTTTTTTTTCTCATTATCTAAGACAGTTATTTTCAGTTCCAGTGGTTCTGCGTGAGGCAGCACATCAACCAAGTGTTTTGCTTAAATGTCATGTTACAACACCCAGACAGGTCAGCAGACTTTGTCATTTGCCCTTTTAAAAGCTTAACTGAAGACGTACTCTGCCCTCGTTCTTGTAACTCGCAGGACAACTTCAGCCCCCAACCTTTTGCCTCCACAACCAGGCTCAAAGTCCAACAGAGCAACAGGATGTCGGAATAAAAGGCAACACCTACACAGAGGCTGTTTCAGAAGCCTCCAGATCAACTTCAAGCCTTTCATATTTTAAATCCATCAACATACTCTACATCTGACCGGAAGATGCAGCAGTGTGAAAGGATCAGACACACACTGTCTGCTCCATTGCATATTTATCACCTGCTGTCGAAGGCAGAGGTAGAGTGATAATGTTTTTGCTTGTCTGTGTGTTTGTCCGTACAATTAACAAAATTTCTCACGAACCACCGGGCCATTTAAATGAAACTCTCGAAAAGTAATCACTGGGTGCATATCTGCAACTGATAACAATTTGGGAACAACCCAATTCAAGATGGCTGCCACAGCCAACTGACCTTAGGAAACACAAAAATGGCTCTAACTCCGTGAATTTTATAGACACTGAGCTAAAAGTTGACGTAGTAGTAGCTAAGCATGATCCCCAAGACAGAGCTCTATACATCATATGACATCGTTGCTTAAAAGTTTGGCACTAAGTGTCGGACTTAACTCTGTCTGTAAGCAAAATAGCTCATGAGCCACTGAATGGAAATCATGAAACTCTCACGAACTCAATGAGTCATCTTCAGGCGTACATCTACAACTGTCAACCCATTTTCACAGATACTGAGCTAAAATGTGATGTGGTAACATTCACATCACATACAGATCAAACGTTATTTTTATGGTTTGATCAAAATGGCTATAACTCTGATGAACTACGATATAGGAATGCTACGACTTGGATGTTTCGTTAGTTTCAAAACATGAGGCTATTATCAGGAAGAGTTGAGGTAGCAAGGTAAAACAAAATGACTACTATAGCTAGGTCATGAATCCACATCAGGACTGTTTGTGATACACCAGAGTAGTGCTGGGCGATATAACGATACACATCGTGGGGGCGATAGAAAAATGTCTATCGTGATATATTTTCTTCTATCGTCTCTATCGTTTCTATCATAATTGTATCAATGATTCATGTAAATATTTCATAACGTAGGCTACGATGAATGTATTAGTGTTGTCACTTTGCATACATTCAGTTTATATAAGTGATAAATAATAAGAAAAAATAACTATTTTGCGAAGAACCTCCGTTTTGCGACATGGCGCTGCTTTATGTGTGGGTTTGCGACATGCTTTACGGCAGCGGCTTTCTGTGCGGCCCAGCGGCACAATATATTCTGTGACCCACCGTATATTGTGTCTGCATTTAAGTCATAAGTGCTGAAAGATGGAGACGCATGAAGTATCAAACTCGGGGTCGCATTAAGTAGAGACAGCTAGCAGGCAGCCCAAGAAGAAAGACTTTTACCATAACGAGGGGGGACGTCTGTGATTTGGTTCAAGAAGTCCGACACGGAGCAGAAAAAGGTGATATGCTAACTCTGCTAATGCTAACTCTGCTATTAGACTGTTTTCTCATCTGACGCCAACACAACAAACCTCTTCTATCACTTAAAGAAGAACCATGAAAAAGAATATTTAACAATCCAAAAAGTGCAAGGTCAAACAAGTTGTAAAAGAGCCGGGGAAAGTTGCGAAAAGGAAAACTATAGCCGGCCGAAGATAATAGAGTCTGTTGTCATTTGATACTGTTACGTCTAACAGGTACATATATATTGCTGCACTAAAATGCAGCAAATCTCATTTGTGAAAGTTCAGTTAAATGTCACTTAGAAATAAAGCTTGAAAAAGGTAAGAAATTAGATTATTTTTTCATATTTTTCAGAGAATAACTGACAACGTACGTAATTGGGGTATATCGTGATATATATCGTTATCGTGATATAAAATTATCCATATATAGGATTTTTTCTATATCACCCAGCACTACACCAGAGAAAGGATTTTTACCTTGACTGAGTCGTAGCTTTGTTGGAACAACTATATATATTTTTTTCCAACATTCTTCCCCAACCTCTGGCACAGTGTTTGGTGCACAGGGTCAGTGTTTTATTAGCTTCTGCCTCTCTGTATCTTAGACATGTTTAAGATTCATTTATAGGGGTCAAATAAATACAACTTAGTGCACAAATTAAAGGCCTAGCAAGATGTGTTGGGAATAACTGTCAGCTACTACCATATACTACATACTACATTTTATCTCAGTAACTGTAAAATTGACTGAGTTACAGCCATTTTTGTGTTTTTAAGGTCAGATGGCTGTGGCAGCCATCTTGAATTGGGTTGCCTCCAAAAGTTAAATCAGCTGTAGCCGTGCACCCAATGATTACTTTCTGCGAGTTTCATTCATATTCGTCCAGTGTTTCATGACATATTTTATCAAACATGCATACACAAACACACACACACACCAATATAATCACCCTTTCTCCTTCGAGGGCGGGCGACAACAAACAAGTGCAGACCTCCCCGTGTGTGTGCTCATCTACGACAGAGCTCATCTGCCTCCTAAATAAAGCCTCGCTGATCAATAAAACATTTTAAAGGGACAGGACTGGACAAAATGTAATTTATTTAAAGACAAGTGCAACTGTCTTCCCAATTGGTGGTGCTAAAACTACAAGAGGCTGCGCAGTCAGCTGGTATGTGGTGATACACATTAACTGGTCTCATGTTATATGACGCTTCCGGTGACATGATAAGCCCTCAGTATCATTTTAATGGAAAGGGCGACATTAGCATACATAGCCCCGCTGCTAGCTTCATACACGCCGACGGTGAGCTAAAACACCGCGTGCATTTTGAGCCGTTCAACGCTACTACCATTACAAATGTCTTTTAATATGGTTATCTTACTGATCGCAGGTACCCGGGGAGGACAGGTAGCGGTGACCGTTACCACCCGGTTTATCCGCCGTTTCTCCTTTCATCAGCGTCGTTAACGCTGCTGTCCATCCGAGCTCGTGCCTGTTTCAGCGACACATAAACAGCCGTCCCCATACGCGACAAAACACCTCATCAGCGGGCGGAAAGCTCGACAAAAACCTATGGTTTTTTCTGTTTGTTTGCTCCTTTTTTTCGACAACCAGCGGTGGTCGTATTAATTACCCCGATGTGGCAGTCAAGTGTGTTCATGTACATCCCAGAAAACCCTACCTGCGTCGTCCACCACGGGCAGCCGGAGAGGCGCAGCGGTATTATTCGACAGGAGGAGGCAAATCCAGTGAATGCGGCCGCGACACTTGGGCAGGAGGCAGAAATGGCGAGGCGAGCTTGAGGGGGAAAGTCCAAAGTGGCCTCGTTTTTTTTTCTTTCTTTTTTTGTTTGTTTTTAAATAAACAAAATTAAACTGAGACTGTGCTCGAGCTGGGGTGCGTTCACAGTCTGTGTTTATTCTCGGTGTGAAGAAGTGAGTGGAGACTGGCTCACTCCACCTCCTCCTCCACCACCCCCTCCTGACACCACCCTTAAAGGAGCAAACCTCCGCTCTGCTGCTGCCCACACACTCCCACCGCCACCAGCCAGGAGCAGGAAGGAAGGGTTTCAGACTGAGCCCGTATGTTGTCATACTGGGCTGAACTCTGAGAGCCATGAAATCTGCCCCTATAATTTTTCCAGGGTGACCTTATTTATAGGGCGACCTTATTAAAAACTCAAAAAATGGCTACAACCCAGTCGATTTTACACGAATTGACCTAAAATTCGGCGTGGTAGTAGCTGAGACTGATCCACACCACATGCTCTGAGCGCTAGCAGAGTGCACAAGAACTTTGTTTAAAATCGTATTATCTATTTGGAGTCAACCCTGTCTGTCTGTTAGCAAAATATCTCATGAAACACTGGAAGGATGGACAGGTAATTTTTAGGAAATGATCGCTGGATGTACGTTTACAACTTATTCACATTTGGAGCCAATCCAGTTGAAGATGGCCACCACAACTAAACTACCGTACAGAATGCTAAAATGGCTATAATTCCATTTTACAGAAAATGTGCTAACATTTGGTGTGGTTGTAGCTGAGAGTCAGTCACAACATACATTTAGGTGATGCCTATTGCATGAGACCTTTGTTTAAAACCTTAGCATCAACTGTTGGAGTCAACCTTGTAGGACTGTTAGCAAAATATCTCATAAGGCCCTGAACAGATTTCAATAAGGTTTTCAGAGAGAAAACAGTGGTTGCACATCTACAACTGATTAACTTCTGGAGTCAGTCCGATTTAAGATGGCCACAGCTAATCACCTCAGTCAGTTTTACAGTTACTGAAATAAAGTTTGTTGTGGTAGTTGTAACCTCTGACTCAGTAAATAATTTAAAATAACTCAAAAGTTATAGACCAGTTGCTAGGTTCGGCAGGATTACAATAGAAACTAATGTAAATGCAAAATGAATTGACTGGAGGCAGAAATGAGCAAAAATTCTTATTATTATGTAGAAAAAAATAATATAGAATAACAAGTCAACAACACAGTTCAACCAAAACAATAACCAC
>NC_051442.1:27214715-27230371 GCF_001649575.2 Kryptolebias marmoratus
CCTCCCCCCTCACACACACACAAAAATGGCTCTAACTCAGCCAATATTACAGATACTGAGCTAAAACTCCAAGCTGATTTCATTGTGCAACATCTTTGACCAAAACATTGGCATTAAGTATTGAAGTCAACTTTGTTTGTCTGTTAGCAAAATATCTCAGAATCCACTGGACTTATTTCAGTAAAACTCTCATGAAGTAATCATTGGAAGTACCTCTACAACTGATTCATTTTTGGAGTCAACCCAATTCAAAAACGCTCCCACAGAAAATCAGAATTAGCCAAAACAAAGTGACTATAGCTCGATCAGTTTTACACATACTAAGCTAAAATTTGATTTGGTAGTAGCTGAGAGTAATTTTTAAAACATACTTTGAGTGTGACATCTGGCAATATTGCATCAGATCATAGATGACATTGTTCAAAGTTTGACCAAAACAACTACAAGTCATTTCTCAACATAAGATTATTTCAGTTTAAAACTCCGGCATGAAAGGCATGTATTCCCTAAAGGAATGCTACGCTTTTAATTAGATATATTTTTATGCGCACATCTTGTATCCTGATATCTTAAATCAGAGAAACAAGAAACAGATGATGAACATATGAATGTGTGGTCAAAGGTCATCTCCGCTGTGGAGTTCTCCTGGCCTCAGAGTGCAAACACAGGAGAGTTCAGATGTCTCAGGAGGAGGGACGTGGAGTGCCAGCAGACATTAACCTTCAACCTTCGACCTCAACACCCCAGTTTCTGCAACAGTATCTCCTAACGTTTGGAGTGTACTCAGGCTGCTATTTTTTTTTTTTTTTTNAAAGTGAGTAAAGACCAACACATAAGTAATTGTAACCTCTGACTCAGTAAATAATTTAAAATAACTCAAAAGTTATAGACCAGTTGCTAGGTTCGGCAGGATTACAATAGAAACTAATGTAAATGCAAAATGAATTGACTGGAGGCAGAAATGAGCAAAAATTCTTATTATTATGTAGAAAAAAATAATATAGAATAACAAGTCAACAACACAGTTCAACCAAAACAATAACCACAAGCCGGCATATCAAAATCAAAACCCCAGTCCAATTGAGCTCAGAATCTCAGTTTGTCTTTATAGTCGTCGGTCAAGTCAAAACATGTTCTTAAGTTCAGCTCTTTCTTTCTGTTCAGTGGTCGTATTGTTACCACATGGATGTTCACAACTGGAGAGAAGAATGAGGTTCTTCAACAGATGTTCAGTTTTCCTTTGGGCACAGGCTCGCCATCTCCGTCCGGAGAGAATCCAGGAATCCGATCCAGCTTCTTAATCACCAAAAGAAACCTAGCCTACACACAATAATTATATTATTGTATACAGCTAAACAATCCTTTTCCCTTATCCATTCATACAGCTATAGCTTAGTTTTTATCTTCAAGTTTCATATTACCACAGTAATACTTTACATGCATGTTTCTTTTAACTCAAAATATCCTTAGTAGTACATGAAATTAATTTTAATCACATGAAACAAATAAATGAAATTCTCTTTTAACCATAAAATTATGATTACTATTTTTAATCGATTCAATAATCAATTAAACTTATGTAAATCATAACATGAATTACAATTCACCTATCACTTTACCCAGGAGCATTTAATCTGGTTAGCTCCAATATTCTACCTTAGTCATCTTCTGTACCAGTAAAACCCATTCCGGTTTATCATTACAGAAGTAACTTCCGTTTTATAACCAATAAAAGATACATTTAACAGCATTAATCAGTAGGTTCAACTAAAAAATAGTACAAAAAGAACTTAAATATTATTAGGTGAAATCATATCTTAACAGAAATAACAATTTTAGACATTTAAACAGAAATAAATCCAACCGCCATTTAGCGCTAGCCCAATGCTAATTGTAGCATGCTTTCTTCCACAAGCACATGTCTCAACTCACCAAGATGAAGTTTCAATATGGACACGGCAATGGACAGCCACACGGTTTCTCTACCTCGTGCTCTCTTCGACTTAACATAACAGATATTCCAAATTAGCTTCTGAAAAGTGCAGTTACTTGTTTAAAATGTTTTTCTGCCTTAAACTCACCAAAATGACAAAGTTTAGCACCAGGCGTCCATAACCGACCTCTTTCCATTTTCAAAGTGCAGCAGAGCGAATTCGGCGTCAAGTTAGAAAGAAAAAGATCGCACTTCCTGTTCAACCGGAAATAACGCTAGAAAGAGATACTTACACTTCCTCTTTTCAAAATAAAAGTTTTGCTTATTCTTTAAATAAAATAGCGCAAGTGCTTTGACAGACGTTTTCTGTTCTGGGTTACACAGTAGCTGACAGTTGCTCACAACACATATTCTGAGATAAAGTTATTTTCGAGGTTTGACCAAAACAGCTACAACACAGACATTTCTCAACATAAGATGATCTTAGACTAAAACCCTGAAACGTAAGGTAGCAGGTGACATGCATTCCCTTAAAGCAAATGCAAGGCCTTTACTTTGTTATTGTGTCTTATTTGTTGTATTGCCCTTTATGTTTTAGACGCAGATCATTGATGTGTCACTTGTTTGGAGGTCAGGTTCCTCAGCATTTCCATCCATCTTCTGTGCCTGCTTGATCCTGGTCTGGGTCACAGCTGGTGCCTGCCTCCAACAGTCACCCCTGCACAGGTCGCCAGTTCATCACAGGGCCACAGAGAGACGAAAAGAGTAAAGGCAGAGAAGAAGACCAAATGGTGTAAGTTGAGGAAGGAAGAATGTTGTGAGGAGTTCAGAAAAGAGCTATTAATTCTATTAATTAGTTATTATTTCTAGAATTGCGCCGCTCAAGGTAGCTGCATGTTGGAGTAGCTCTGTTACATTTATTCTGAGATATTGCTTTTGAACATTTTAATTCCTCCTTTTTCTACTTGTAAATCACTTTTTTTGAAAGATTATTTCCTCTGATATTGGATGCTGTGCAGCTACAAGTATTTTTTTACTGAAACCTTTTACTTTTGGACATCTTGTTATGATGCGTAACCATAACAACAAGGTGGCTTTTTTCACAATCATGAGCAGCTGATTAACATCTTTTACTCTTCAGTGTTGAATGTGAAGAACCCTGAAGTCCATTCATGGCCAGAACCAAGCAGACCACCCGTAAATCCCCCGGAGGTAAAGCTCCCAGGAAGCAGCTGGCCACCAAAGCCGCCCACTGGAGCGCCTCGGCTACCAGCTGAGTGAAGAAGCCTCACCTCTACAGGATCGGTACTGTGGCTCTCAGGGAGATCCACCACTACCAGAAGTCCACCGAGCTGCTCATCCAGAAGCTGCCTGGTGGTAAAAAAGAGCTTCCAGATGACTGTGCTACTACAGCCAAAGTGTTTAGAGGGATGGGTAGGAAGGTACTTGGTGTGTCATCTGGACAGAGAAAAGATGATAAGGAAACCTGGTGGTGGAATTGGGAAGTACAAGAAGTTAGCCAGAAGAAGAGGTTAGCCAGGAAGAAATGGGTCAGCAAGAGGACTGAAGAGAGTAGACAGGAAGATGCAACATAGGACAAGGAGGAGGTAGCAAATGGATAACAGAAGGTGTATGATGAGTACAAGTGGCTGGACACTAAGGAGGGAGAGACTTGTATTGACTGGTTGTATGGTTTGGAGACAGTGGAACTAACAAAAAGACAGGAGACAGAACTGGAAGTGACAGAGTTGAAGATGTTGAGGTTCTCCTTGGGAGGGACAAGAATGGATAGGATTAGGAATGAGGTCATCAGAGGTACAGCACAGGTTGAACGACTGGGAGATAAAGTTAGAGAGTCCAGACTGAGATGGTTTGGACATCTGGAGAGGGGGGACAGTGGGTATATTGGTAGAAGGATGTTAGAGATGCAGCTGCCAAGAAAAAGAAAAAGAGGAGATATATGGATGCAGTTAGAGAGGACATGGAGGGAGTTGGAGTGAGGACAGAGGACGCAGAAGACAGAGTTAGATGGAGGAGGATGACTCGCTGTGGTGACCCCTGTAAAGGGAACAGCTGAAAGAAAAAGTGATTTACAGGGTTTATAGATGAATAACAGAGGAATTATGAAGTTATTTGAACTCATCTACCCCCACAGGTTGTTCATTATGTTACCTCAGTGATTCTACCTGTTAATGGTGTTTTATTAACCTGGAGCAGTTCAACGTATGACTCAAGATGAAAAAACAGCTAAAAGAAAGTATCAAGAATGGGGGAGAAGGAGGCGAACCCAAAGCGCAGACTCATTTTTGAGGAACTAATTTATTTAAATAAAAATTTTTTAAAAAGGCTGACGTGGCAGCAAAGACTAGAAAAAACAGAAACACCAGAGGAAAATTAAACAGGGCACAGAGCGAAAAGGAGAAAACTAAAACGAAAACAACAAGCAAGGAGCGAAGAACCAGAGACAAAGAACAATGAATCAGCGGTGAGTGGAGGAAATGACCGGGTTTTTAGGCACAGGAGGTGATTAGGGAAGTGGGCACAGGTGGAATGATGACTAAAGCTGGGACAGGTGTAGATGGGCGTGGCAGGGAGATAAGTGATTAACTGAGGAGGAGTGAATAGTGACAGAAAACAAAGGCACGAGAAACAAGAACTAAACTAAAACAAAGATAACTGAACACAAACAGAAAACATGAAGACAATAAGCAGAATACAAAAAACCCCAAAGAAAACCCAAAACCTGACAGAAAGATTACTATCAACTATCCATGAACAAACTGCAGTCGAGATAAATGTAAATATGTTTTAGCTTCTCTTTCAGTTTAGTGTGAGCTCTCAGTCTGTCCTGAATGCTGGATCATACTGTATTACAAAAGTTTCTAAAAAATACTTTGTCCAAACTGACCATTTGTACGGCAGGACAAAGCTATACAACCGATCTGAAAAGAAGCACACTTGCATAAAACAGAACTCCTAAAACTTAGATGTTATGATCAGAGCTGTGAAGAAAATGTGAAACTGTTGGACTCTGTTGACCAAAGCATGTTGCAGACTTTACATTAAGACCTGAGAACACTGTCAGCTTATAAACAAATCATCATCATCTGTCTCCTTAAAAATGTTCATAAAAGTTGTAAACTGCACTAGGTAAGGATGCTTCAATGCATAAGTATTGAAGCACCCTAAATGGGGGAAATCACATATCAAACCATTCAGCTCAGTTGGGAATAGAGTGCTGTGATTTTTAGTATACGTAACTTTTAAACTTTTTGAATTATTTACTGTATTTACAAACAAAATACCCCACAGAAATACACTGAGATCTCATTATTTCCTTTAAAACATTGTTCTCTGAATCTACTTCAACATACCTGCTAGTTTTGTTTTCTTGTGTGACTTATAGCTTTTAGCTGCTGTCTAGCTAATTTTAGTTTTTACCTACTGATTTGTTAATTTTACATTTGGCTACATCTTTGCTAAGTTTAGCATTTAGCTACAGTTTTGCTATTTTTTTTTTTTTTTGCCTTAAGCTACTGTTTTGCTCATTTAATCATTTAGCTATTGATTTGATTACTTTAGCTTTAGCTAACCTTTTGCAAACTTTGCTTTTAGCTACAGTTTTTCTAGTTTTAGCTCTTAGCTAAGTTTTTCCTGAATTGAAATTTTGGCTACAGTTTTGTTATTTTTTTCTTTTAGTTACTGTTTTGCTCATTTTATCATTTCACTACAGTTTTGCTCTTTATAACTTTAAGCTATGGTTTTGCAACATTTAGTTTTTAGCTACCTGTACTTTTTTTGGCCTTCAGCTGCAGTTTCACTAATTTTTGCTTTTAGCTACTCTTAATTTTAGCTTCCTGCTACACTTTTGCAAATTTTAGCTTTAGCTACAGTTTTGCAATTTTTCGCTATGCTAGTTTTCCTAAATTGAGCTACTGTTTAGCTGATTTTATCATTTAGCTACAGTTTTGCTAATTTTATTTTTTAGGTATGCTTTTGGTACATTTAGCTTCAGCTACAGTTTAGCTAATTTTAGCTTATAGCAATGGTTTTCTTAAAATGAATGTTTGGCTACTGTTTTTCTGATTATAGCTACAGCTTGTTTAAACTTTAACAAATCAATTAACAATTCACTTTTCAACAAAAAAAAAATCTTTTCATCAGAAACCGTTGAAACTCAGATTCATTATGATAATTTGAAACTGTGATAAGAATCTTAAGGAATGAAAGGTCCATTGTGGGAAATGTAGGGTCCACTCCCATGGGAGTTTCATCCATTCTTTTGCTTTTTATAAGTTTCTCCTTGTAGCGCTAACACGTGTCACATACAGACCAGTTCTTGTGAAAATGACTTCTGCTTTGTTGGTTCACAATTTTTCCTGTTTTATTTTTCCTTTTAAATAAACAATTTGCAGATTAATAAAAAGGCTAAATTTAAATTAAAAGACGTTATCATTACAGTACCCCCTCCTCAAGGTCCTGCACCCGAAGGACCACATGGCTGTTCAGGGTGGGCATAATGAAAGGCCCTTATGAGCGACTTATCAATGATGTGGTGAACAGGTAACCATGACCGCTCCTCCAGACCATACCCCTCCCAGTTGACCAGGTAATGGATGGACCTCCCGCAACGTCTAGATTTGAGAAGGCGACGTACGGTATAGACTGGCCCCCCATCGAGGAACCGGGTGGGTGGTGGGGGCCTGGGGCCTGGAGGAGGGCAAAAACCTTGAAGTGGAGATGGGCTTGATCTTAGAGACATGAAAGGTTGGGTGAATTCTCATGGAGGTTGGTAATCGGAGATGAACAGCCACAGGATTGATAATCTTAGAAATGGGGAACATGCCCACAAAATGAGGAGCCAACTTCTTACTTTCTACCCGGAGGGGAAGATCTTTTGTAGACAGCCAAACTGTGATGATCCTGGGTGCCAGGTGTTTTCCTGCTGTTTTCTCGCTCCCTCCACCAGGGACCGCCTGGTGGATGATCGCTGATGGGCGTGACCAGGGACGCTGGGATCCTCACACCTGTCAGAGATTGTCTAATTTCCACGGAGGCTTAAAACTGGAGTCAGCCAGCACATCGATGCCAGATTGTTAACCAGTAATGGTACTGCAGGCCACCACTAAGAGCTTTTGTGATTTCCTTGAGAATTTTCCAAGTGACACCTGTTTTTTCCGCTTCCAGACAACCTCCTCGAGACTTGACACCTCGATCCTGCCTGGTGAGCTGAGGACCGCAGCCGTCCGCCTTCCGACACCCTCCGCCGGCCCCACCTACACCGGCTGGTCCCGCAGCAGATCCCACATAACCCTGTTGGAGTCAAACTGTTTGTTTTTTCCCCTATTAAACTTCTCTTACTGATCCTGGGTTCTGTTTCTGCATGTGGGTCAAGAAGTTGCCTTCCAGTATGACACAAACCTTCTGACCTGCCAAGTAGGCGGGGGCCGGAATCCTACGCCGGTTTGCAGAGCGTGAGTAAACAGCAGAGGACTTTAACAAGGCCGCCTGGGCCCGTCTCCAGACACGGTGACATCTCCTGGTGGAGGCATGGGCTGAGGGAACCATGGCAGAACGCTCCTGGAGAGAGAAAATGGGAGGTTGGAAACCGAACGCTGTATGGAAAGGGGAAAAACCTGTGACACTGGAGGGTAGTGAATTCAGGGCGTGTTTAACCCAAGGGAGTGCAGGTGACCATTTCGTTGGGTCCTGCTCACAGAGCATCCTGAGTTTGGATTCCACCTCCTGGTTGCTACGTTCCGACTGTCCATTCGACTGTGGGTGAAATCCAGAGGAGAGACTCACCTGGTTGCCTAGTTGACCACAAAACCTCTTCCAGAAATGTAAGTCGAACTGGAGTCCACGATCAGAGACTATGTCAGAGGGTAGGTTGTTGAGCCTAAACACTTCCTTTGCCAAGATCTGGCTGAGCTCCTTAGACGTGGGCAACTTGGGTAGCGGAACCAGGTGAGTCATTTTAGAGGAGCGATCCACAATGATGAGTATGGTGGTATTACCTTCAGAAGGTGGTATTCCAGTAATAAAGTCCATGGAGATATGGGACTATGGGCGATGAGGTATGGGGAGAGGACGAAGAAGGCCTGCAGGAGGTCGGCGTGAAGGCTTGGCCTGGGAACAGACCCGACAGGCTGCTACAAACTCTTTGACATCCTTGATGAGTCCCTTCCACCAGAAACGGGACTGAACCACTTCTAAGGTCTTGGACACTCCTGGGTGACAAAATAAACGAGACATATGACAAAATTTGAATACCTCATTGACCAGATGTTCGGAGACGAAGAGTCGATGAGGTGGGCAGTCCTGTGGTGTCTCTTAATGTTGGTTGGCCTCTGCCACCCTATTCTCGATTGCGAGGCGAGTAACTGCTAGACGAGCAGACCTGGGTAATATGAAGTCAGTTGGAGGACTGGACTTGATGATTGGTTCATGAATTCTGGATAGAGCTTAGGGTTTGGTATTCTTGGTGCCAGGCCTATAAGACAGGGTGAAAACAAAACGTGAGAAGAAAAGAGCCCACCTAGCCTGTCTGGGGTTCAACCACTTGGCCGTCTTTAGATATTGCAAATTCTTTTGGTCTGTCCAAAACACATATGGTTCCTTAGCCCCCTCGAGCCAGTGCCTCCATTCTTCCAGGGTTAGTTTGACCGCTAGCAGCTCACGATCACCAACATTGTAGTTGCGCTCTGCAGAGGACAGGCTTCGGGAAAAAAGGACAAGGATGGGTCTTGTTATCAGCATATCTCTGACTCAAGACGGCACCTACACCTGTTTCGGAGGCATCCACCTCCACGATGAACTGTCGGGAGAGGTCTGGAGAGTGAAGCACAGGAGCAGAGGTGAACAGGTGCTTGAGTTTCTTGAAGGCCTGGTCCGCGGAAGGATTCCATTTAAACTGAGATTTTGAGGAGGTGAGTGCGTGAAGGGGGAAGGCCACTATACTATAATTGTGGATAAACTGGCAGTAGAAATTGGCAAAGCCTAGAAATCTTTGGAGCTGCTTCCTTTCTCTAGGAACAGGCCAATCCAGGACCACTGAGATCTTACTTGGCTCCACGGACAACTGATTGGGTGAAATCACGAACCCCAAAAAATAAGTTGTGGATACGTGAAATTCACACTTCTCTGCCTTTACAAACAGATTATTCTGGAGCAGGCAGAGAAGTATTGAGCGGACCTGGGTGATGTGAGTGCGGAGACTGTCAGAAAAAAATCAGAATGTCGTCTAAATAGACAAACACAAACTGACCAATCATGTCTCTCAGGACATCATTTACTAATGCCTGAAATACTGCAGGGGCATTAGTCAGCCCGAAAGGCATAACAAGATATTCATAATGGCCGGTAGGGGTGTTGAAGGCCGTCTTCCACTCGTCTCGCTCACGGATCCGCACGAAGTGGTAAGCATTCCTTAGATCCAGTTTAGTAAAAATGGTGGCCCCCCTGAATGCATTCAAATGCGGTGTTCATTAGGGGTAAAGGGTAGCGATTCTTCACCATGATGTCATTGAGGCCCCGAAAGTCAATGCATGGACATAAGGTCCCATCCTTCTTGCCGACGAAGAAGAACCCTGCCCCTGCCGGTGAAGAAGATGGATGGATGATGCCAGCTTTGAGGGCCTCACTAATGTAGTCTCTCATGGCTTTTTCTTCTGGACAGGATAGGGAGTACAATCGACCCTTGGGGGGACAAGTACCGGGCAGAAGATCAATGGCACAGTTGTAAGGTGATGAGGTGGCTCGATGTTTGCTAAACACTTCTCTCAGGTCATGGTATTGTTCCGGAACTTGAGAGATTTCAGGTTCCTGATTTCAGGTGTTTGGAGCTGGCTACTTCGGGGGTCTTTGCACCTTGGAGGTAGGTCAACAGGCAGTGAGAGCTCCAGCCCAGCACCTCTCCACAAGTCCAGTTCAGGTGTGGGTTGTGGAGACGTAACCAGGTGGCGCCCAGGATGATGGGGATTCAGGTGAGTTGATTATTAAAAACGTGATGGATTCATGGTGATTTTCCCCGACGATCAGTCTGACTGGTTCAGTCTCGAGCTCGACCTGATGAAGAACATGACCGTCAATAGCTTGAATCTCAGTGTTCCTCATACGTTGTTTTAATCTGAGCTTGAGTGACCAGGCTAATCCAGCATCCATAAACTCGGTGTCCACACCAGAGTCTACAAACACTGCCTGGGGGTAAAGTCGTTCATTATCTAGGATCTGTGCTTGTAAGGTAACCAGATGAGACGGGCTAGCTGCTCTCCTCTGATTGAACAGAGCACTTCTTCCCTGAAGGTACTGACCTCTTAACCGGACACATGGGAAGCTGATGTTCCATGCTGCCACAGTAGAAGCAGAGTCTGTCCCTCATCCTCCATTCCCTCTCTGATGTGGACAATCTGGACCGACCGATCTGCATGGGCTCCTGAATCCGATTAGACTACTCGGTAGCTCTCTCCTTCCTTCTTTAACAAAGCCTTTGATCAATTCGAGCCGCCAACGATTCTAACTCAGCCAGACTCCTGGGAGGATCTCTGGTTGAGAGTTCATCCTTAATCCGATCGTTTAATCCCTGGTAGAAAGCGTCACAGAGTGCTTCGTTGTTCCACCCACTCTTCGCTGCTAAGGTATGAAAGTCAATGATATATTCGTTAACATGTTTGCTGCCTTGTTTAATTCTCCATAAACCCCTTGTGGCTTCTCTTTCAGGCAGAGAGGGATCAAACACCCGAATAAGCTCTTGAGCAAAGCTCCTATAGTTATAGCAAAGAGGCGAATCCTGTTGCCACTCTGCTGTGCCCCAGATCTTAGCCTTGCTGGTCAGCCGAGATATTACAAAGGCTACCCTAGCTCATTCTGATGGAAACGAGGATGGTTGTAATTCGAAATTAATTTCACATTGCGCAAGGAACGAGCACCACTGACTGGACTCACCTCCAAAAGCCTCCGGAGAGAGTAAACGAGGCTCATGAAGGGAGGTGACATGGTACTGCTGAGGCGACAGACTGGTTTGAACCTCCTTAACTGCAGAGGGCGCTGTGGCAACTGACATCTTGGTTAACAATGACGTAATTTCCTGAACGTTAGCTTCTAGCTTTGAGATAGCACCTTCAACACTAGCGCGCCACTCCTGTGAGGGCGACGGGTCCATAATGGCCAGATTATACTGACAAGAAACAGTTTGTGGACCCGGTAATTCAGCCTCAACACAGCGGTAAATGATTAACATGTCTTTATTAAATGACAACCAGACAGCTACACATAGCAGCAGGGTCACCGATCGTCGTTCTGGGTAGAGAGAGGACAGCTCAGTGATCCACACAAGAATCAGGAAGTGTTCACAGGCAATGGGAGTTTCACTAACCTGGATGGTGGAATGGCGAGGGGTGGAAACGGTAACTTGTGGAGTAATGGCCAAGCGGAGTCCAGGAATGAGAGCGAGGATCAGCGCTGGCAGCAGGTAGGCCACAGGGGACAAACCAAGCTCGAGGTCAGAGAGGCGGGGGTCGAGGCCGGGAGATCCAAGAGCAGAGAACAAAGCCGAGGGAGCAGGCGAGAGGTCCACGTCCGAGAAACGGGCGAAGGTTGATGTCCAGTTGTCCGAGATCCAGCAAGTGTCCGATGGGGGCAAGGTGTAGGAGGACGTGAAAGGGTTCAAGGCACAGGGAGTCGGTCCGAGAATGCTGGAGATTTACTTGGTGGTTGGCGTTCATAATCTGGCACTGAGGGAGAGCAGAGGAGGAGGATATATAGGGCGTGGCCCATGTGTAGGGATTGTAATTAGGAGAGGAATGCAGGTGACCAGAATGAGCACGATTACAGACGTGACATGACATGAGAGGCAGACGTGATCTTTACTTCTTAAGACATTTTTATTCAGACAGGTTTTTAGTTAGGTGTTGTTTAATGTTTCAGGTATGGTTTTACTGTCTTTTTTGTTATGTTGCTCTCTGTTAAGCACTTTGTGACGTTGCTGTCTGTGAAATGTGCTATACAAATAAAGCGTACTTACTTACTTACTTACTTACTTACTTAGATGGTCATTCTAGAATCATCCTAAAAGTTTTATTGCAATCTATACATTCGTTCATGAGATATTTTGCTAACAAACAGACACAGTTAACTCTGTTAACAGGTAATGCTGAAGTTTTCAGCAAAAATATAACATAATGTATTGCCCTTGGCAAGTGCATTGTTGATGATGCTCAGATAATGTGTAAAGAGCTTTTAAAATTTTATCAAGCTTTAGCTGAAGATCTGTTAAAATGACTGAGCTATAGCCATTTCTTCTGTATTTTAAGATTAGTCAGCTGTGGCAACCATCTTTAATTGGGTTGGCTCCAAAACATAATTAGTTCTGAAGGTATAGCCAATGATTACTTTCTAAAAGTTTTAGTAAAATCTGTCCAATGGCTCATGAGATATTTTGCTAACAGACAGTCACAGATTACTCTAATAGTTCATGTCAAAGTTATATAAACTGATCCTGTGCAGTCAGTTAGCACTTAGAGTAAGTGTTGGGCATGATTCAAAGCTAATACCACATTAAATTGTAGCACAATATTTGTAAAGTTGCCTGAGTTACATGAGACATTTGTGTTTTCTAATTTTGATTGGCTGTGGTGGCCATTTTGAATGGTGTTGACTTCAAGAGTTAAACAGTTTAGCTGGACCTCTACTTTCTGAGAGTTTAACTGAAATCTGTCACATGGTTTGTGAGATATTTTGGTAACCGGCAGAGAAACAAACACACACAGAGCCACGAGCAAAAACATGGTAAAAACAAAGAACACTGTACTGATCTATTTCTCAATCTGTCTACCAACGGAGAATGGTGAAGTTGTCTTTCACCTGAATGAAGAATTCAATACAAAGTGCCCCAAAGAACCTTGGTGTCAGGGCCTCTAAAGAAATCATCAGGCTGCTCCTTGGATGAGCTCCAAAATATGAGAGTTAAAAGAATATATCTGCCAAAGTCCAGGAGATTTACTACATGCCTGGGCCCCCAGTTGTGAGTGTGTGTCACTTCACTGTGAAACAAGGTGTCATTCTTAGACAGCAGATGTGCTCTCATGGAGACTTTTCCAAATCCCTTCAAATGGCTCAAATATTTTCCAGTCAGCATTGCTGCTAGCCGTCCAAATCTGAATCTACGATAGTGCGCTGATTGCTTCCAAATAATGTTTTTCTTCTTTTGTCATCTTGTGCTGATCTTCGCTATCAGGTCCACTCGCCTGCTGTCTGCCATCTCAACGTGGCCTTGAACAAAATGTCCCTAAGGTCCCAGAGAATGTCAGTGTTCTCACGAATAAGAACACAACAACATAACCTACTTCCACTCATCCTTGTCTCTGTTTCCCTTTTCAAATCCAAGATGGGGGGGTAGTGTTTGTGTGTGTGTGTGTGTGTGTGTGTGTGTGTGTGTGCTTCTCTTCTCTGTCATCACATCATGCTGTATTATTAGGCCACATGTATTCAGTCAGTTGGATCCTGAGTCTTGTAAAATTCTGTTACCCTACAGTTTATACAGTAATTCAGTAATATAAACAAAGCGCTCAAACCTGTGAAAAAATCTTGAAATGCCACCCTTACGTTTTTATGTGGGCAACCTAAACTCATCCATCCATCCACTCATCCATCAATTTTCTTGGTGGTTGGTGCCTATCTCCAGCAGTCCAGCAGAGAGGAGGGATACACCCTGGACAGGTCTCAAGTCCATCACAGGGACACATAGAGACAAACAAGATAAGCCTAAACACAACCTTTTGATAATAATAATGTCATAGACTCACTTCTAACCTACACTGTCAGAAGTGAAGGTACAAGAATGTACTGAAAAAGGTCCGCTGGCTTGCAGCTGTACCTTGAAAGGTGTGGGCATTTTTTTTCTGTACCGTTTTGTACCGTTTTATTTGTACCTTTAAGGGTACAAACAAAAAATTTAACATTGTTTAAGGTACCTTGATCTCTAACAGTGTACGACTGCAAGACTTTTGTGTCCTGTATTGTCCTGTATTGTGTCCTGTATTACTTCAGTAAACAAACAAGGCTGATGAACAATAAAATAGCCATGAATAAAGCAGAGCAAAACCCCATTAGTATTACAAAAAATAATCTAACACCAAAAGTATACATTAATAAAACTTGGGAAATGGGAGTAGTTTTATAAGACCAATACTTATGTAGAAACAAATTAGTCTGACATGCTTTGAACATCAGGAGGAAAATCCTCCTCTCTAGTTGTCCCTCTCTGGATACTGGGTCTGAAATTGATCATTATGTCCAAATATTTGGACCGACACAACTCCAAGTCAACACTGTCCTGTGATCTTGTTGTTTAATGTGACACAAAATAGAAATTCAACTTCAGTTACTACAGTGTTTTGGGTCTTTTTGTATGTGTGTGTATGTGTTTCTGTGTAACTGAAAACACTTCTAGAAATGGTGTTTACAAGAACATTTTTAGAAACAACAACAACAAAATATGTGAAGGGGAAGGGAGGTGGAGGGGGGGGGGGGTTCCTGGGTGGACAAGGCCTGAGCCTTGTAACCTTCTGTAACCCCACAGTGGTGTTTGAACAGTAATTTAGTTCATTGTCGGTAATATAAACAGAGGCAGCGCTCACACCAGGGAACTACACTGAGTAGTTTCCTTTTACAAGGCTGTTGTTCACAGTGAGCCCTTCCTGCAATTTGCATTTTGAGGTCAACAGCAGTTAAACACCTGATCAAAGTCCCCACCAAAGTGCTATTCCTAAAGAATAATAGGCCCAGTATCCCTTGAAGAACTGCATATCACCCACCACCTTTCATACCAGAGTTATAGTCTAAGATCATCTTATGTTGATAAATGACAGAGCTGTAATGGCTTTGGTTAACTCTTAAGAGAAAAAAAAGCTTTATCTAATGTGATATTATGTGATTGTGTGTGATTTGTTAGTACTTGGAGTTTGTGTAGTAAATGACTGTCAGCTACTACCATTCCACATTTCAGCTCAGTATGTGTGAAATCTATTGCAGTATGTTCATGTAAAGCTAAGGTGGTTTAGCTGTGGCAGTCATCTTAAATTAGGTTGACAAATTTTCCAAAAGTTACTCAGTTGTAGATGTTCATCCAATGATTACTTTCTGAGACTTTCATTATTATCTCTCCACTGGTTCGTGAGGTATTTTGCTCATGCTACAAACAAACACAAATGCACAATTACACAGCAAAAACATTATCTCCCTGCCTTTACCTTCTATAGCGGTGATAATGCAAAAGTTGTTGATTCCTCATTGAGCGCTCCTCAGAGCTTCACTTCTCCTCGTCACATGCAGCCTGAAGTCAGACGAGCCGACTTGGCTCAGCTATTTGGATGGTATCTCACCTTGTGACCTTTGAACTGGAGTGACCTTTCACCTTTGAACTCAAACCCCGAATACCATATAAATGGAGATACAATCCCCTCCCTTTCATTTGACACCCCCCCTGTTGCTCCATCCCAGAGTGGGCTGAACTTTGGCCCCGAGGCTTTTCACAGAAATGTGGTTCAGAACAGCCTGACCTTTGACTTGCAGTGCGGGAATTAATTGTGCAGACAAAAACAGTTTTAATGTTTTATCACAATGTTATTGCGTGTTCATCTACAATTAATTAACTTTTTGAGTCTACCCAGTTTAAGATGGCTACCCCTTCCAACTGTCCGAACCCCCCCCCCCCCCCCCCCCCCCC